>NC_057809.1:496321696-496611176 GCF_018294505.1 Triticum aestivum | reverse complement strand
AAGACGACAGAGGAGGGAGGTGGGCTGGGCCGGCTGCTGGCTGGGCCAGCCAGCTGGCTGGGCCGCACGGTGGAGGAGCCCAGGTAAGCTTCTCCTGTTAATATTTTTCTGTTTTCTAATTTCTGACATTTGTTTTGATTTAAAAAATATATTAAATCATTTATTTAACTTATGCCAATTTTTGCAGGAGCCATATATATTATTCCAGAGCTCTTTTATAAATGGCATAATATTTGGGCATATATTAATATATATAATTAATATATTTCCAATGCAAATACTTATGCATTAATTCCAAATGCCCAAAATAAATGTCCATGAGCCACTAAAAATATTGGTTTGATTTTTATCTCTGTCCAATATTTTCAGAGAGCAACATGAGCATTTTCTTGGATCCTTTTGGAGAAATTTTTATTTGGGTCATTTTCAAAATGATTCTGAGGGTTTCACAGATCCCCATTTCAAGTTTCTGATGAAAGAGTAAACATGATGAAACACTCTAATGCATGGCTAACTAGGATGTGACAGTACGTATGCGCGAGTAGGCATTCGAGACCCTGCCCGTATGTACACATACGTGGCCGTATTTTCTTTCTTGCACCCTGGCCGTTGTACGTATGTGTACATGCTAGGTGCGCGCCTCTACTACGACACGTACGCGCCTCTACTACGACACGTGCATGCCTCTACATCCACCAGTATATATGTACGTACACGTTCGCGACCAGAATGACAACGCTATGTACGCTTCGACCAGGTGGGTCCTGACTGTCAGGCACTTCCTTGCCTGCGAAGATGTAGCTGGTGGGTCCCAGCAGCCAGGGGGCAAATCGTTTTTTTGCCCGGACGCACTTCCTTGCGTGCGAAGATGTAGCTGGTGGGTCCCAACAGTCAGGGGGAAACGTTTTTTTCGTGAAATATAGTGGCCCGTCCGTTGGGTCCCAGCTGTCAGGTGGAGGAATCACTATTTTCTGCGTAATAAGGAGGCACTTCCTTGCTGCGGCCGTGGACCCAGCTGTCAGCCTCTCCACGTACAGTCCACGTCTGATGGAAGTCGTTCCTTGACCATGTTGACCACGCCGTGCCGAGAGCACCAGGGTAGTGGACGACGACAAGGCCTAGGAAGGGGATGACGGGGAGCCGGGGAAGACGCGACAGTGAAAGCCCGCGCGGAGAGGAGTACGAGGGTTCACTAGTTTGACTATGGTGTGAGGCTGCCATCGCCGCAGGGCCTGGCGAGCGATGGGAATAGTAGGGGCGGTGAGGCCTCCGCGGCAGCACAGCCAGCCATGGGAGGCAGGAGCATGCAGCATGACCGGTGCTGCTTTGGCCGGCTCGAGCAAGAAGACCAGAGGTTGAAGAAGCACTATGGCCGTTGGATGGACATCGTACGGTCACTGGAGCTAGAATCGTTCATATTGACTAAAGTTGACAAAGGCCCCTGTCCCAGTCAACTTAGTAGGCCCACAAGTCAGCCTCCCACCATGGTGGGTCCCAGCTAGCAGTGGGAGTATTCATTTTTTGTGCGTAATAAGGAGGCACTTCCGGTGGGTCCGAGCTGACAGCGGGGGGAACATTTTTTCGCGAAATACGCTGGCCCGTCCGGTGGGTCCCAACAGTCAGGGAGGAAACGTTTTTTTTCACGAAATAAGGTGGCCCTTCCGGTGGGTCCCTGCTGTCAGGTGGAGGAATAATTATTTTGCGCGTAATAAGGAGGCACTTCCTTGCGGCCGCCTGGACCCAGCTGTCAGCCTCTCCATGTACAGTACTCTTCCGATGGAAGTCGGTCGTTGACCATGTTGACCACGCAGCGCCGAGAGCACCAGGAAGGTGCTCTGGACGACGGCGAGGCCTAGGAAGGGGACGACGCGGAGCCGGGGAAGACGCAGCAGTGGAAGCCCGCACGGAGAGGAGTACGAGGGTTCACTGGTTCGGCTGTGGTGTGAGGCTGCCGTCGCCGTAGAATAACAGGGGGTGTGGGTGAGTAGAGGGATGGCCTGGCCAGCGGTGGGAGTATCACGGGGCGGTGAGGCATCCGCGGCATCACAGCCGGCCACGGGAGGCAGGAGCACGCGACACGACCGGCGCTGCTTTGGGCGGCTGGAGCAAGAAGACCAGAGGTTGAAGAAGCACTACGGCCGTTGGATGGACATCGTACGATCACTGCAGCTAGAATCGTTTATATTGACTAAGTTGACAAAGCCCTTGGTACATGCTAACTTAGTAGGCCCATAGCTCGGATTTGGCAGAGAACATATAGCCCATTTGCGATTTGTAAGAATGTACACCCCATTTTTTTAATTCTAATGGAATTTACTACAACCCATTTACTGTTTGTTAAAAGTACAGCCCAACTTCTAGCTAGGACAACGATTAATAATTTCAAACAATCGCCCAAAACAGAATTCAAAAAAAATTCCCACATTTTGATGGGATCCGAAATACTTTTATCCGAAATTTCTAGTGAGGTTAAATATAATTTCAAAATAAAGTTGTATTACGTTAAAATCCAATGAAATATTGCACGTGCAACAAGTAATGAAATTAAAATTTTCAAATTCCAAAAATAATATATTTTTCAAACTCATTACGTGTTTGGTGCATAGTAACTGTCTAGTTATTATAATTACATCCCATTATTTCTTAAAGTCCATTTCCTTGTTAAGCCTAATGCATACCTCCTAGGAAAGTTTGCAACCCAGCGGGGCGGAGAATAACAAGTTGACCCGGATATTGTGTACAACTCCCGGCCCAGTTGCATTGCTGATGTTGAAAAAAAGGCTTGTGTAGTACAATACAACCTAACATGGTTACTCAGCCCACATTCAGCGACGCTGGAAAGGCCCAAACAAGGCTTTTGTACAACTTTTTGAAGTCACTGAGCTCAATTAATAACTTAAGAAAAAAGTTAGATTACAGTGGGACCTAATTAAAAGCTGTCACGAGCAAATAAATAATTCAACGGGTCCCACTTGTGCGTGTGTGCGTGTGTGTGCGTGTGTGTGTGAGAGAGAGAGATAGAGAGAGAGACCCATCGGTCGATGCTCGTAAATACATCTTTCAGCCATATGCATTGCTGATGCTCAATAAAAACTTATATAGTTGACACAATCATATAGAACATCATAGCACGCTGAACTTGCATACAAAAATATCACGTAGGCGACACAATCAAGATGGAAGCAGTGGATCGCTACGGGAAGGGCTATGTTGAAACCAACGAAGTCGTACATAATGGTTCATAGTCTTTATCAATGACGGGGAAATATCTTGAATGTTGTGCAAAGAAAACAGACAGACAATACAATAAGTTCTGCTAGCACATTAAGTTGACGTACAACCCTTTCTAAAAAAAGTTCAGGTACAAAATTAGAACAGGTCACAATCAAATGTACTGGCATATCAGTGCTTCACACCCATAGCTCGGATTTAACTAGTATCTGACGAGATTCAGTTGTTACCTCAAATTAGAGCACATCCAGGCAGCCAGCCCTGCCTCTTCTCCCAAAGAAGCAGTGGCCTCCGCCGTGCGATGGAGTAGGCCCTGTGCCATCCATCGTTCTGAGCAACACGGGGAAAGTCTGACGTTGACTCCTGTAATGGACATCATCGATGGACCCTGGCACCAGCGGTGGCGGCAGGACTTCGATTGATGGATTGACCACTTCTTCGACATGCACGAACACTCGATAAAGGTACATCCCTAACGTGGTCCACGGCGGCCTTGGTGGCGACGAATAGTAGAACCCCGGTTCCTGCACCAGTATCTCAACACCAATCACCTTCGGTATGGTGGACGGCTTCTTCATCCATGCCATAACCGTCAGATCCCAGCTGTCTAGAGGAACAAACATACTTACGAGCTCACCTCCAAGGTTGTTGATAAGCTCATTCATGGACTCGCTATTCCAAGCACATCGAGGCATGCCGTGGAAGGTAAGCTTTGTTAAAAACTCAAGCTCAGAGGGCACCGAGCCCCATCCTGGGTGCCACCGATCAAAGCTCACCAGCGCGCCATCGCAGAACAAACGCCGGGAAGATTCGAACACACGACTGTAGTCAAAAGTTGTCCGGAACCTGACGAAGAAATCAGCCGGTGGCGGACAGACTTCGACGCGCAAATATGCTCTCGGTGCACAAGCGCACGAAAACACCGGTGGCGCCTACATGTCGGCCTAAGAGTCCTTATTCTTTCTTTTTTGGAGAGCCCGACCTTTTTTTCAGGATCTTTTGAGAGCCCGGCCTGAGAGTCATAATTGACCTATTTGGCATTGCGTTACTACTCGGCCCATATTCAACGACACATCACTGGCCCAAACAAGTGTACATCATCGAAAAGACACTGAGTTCAAATTATATAACTTGAAAAAAGGAGATATACTATGAACACTGGAGAATGGTGATACCCTCATTTAGCCCACCAGTAGTTCGAGACAATAAACAGTTCGAAACAACGATATATACATGTCGGTGTACAAAAAGAGGGGTACACTTTTTTGTACCCCTATAACTGTGCACGGGCAGTCTGAGCCACGGGCACCACCACACCAAGCAAGGCAAGGGAGGTGAGCCAGGGTAAGACCGAAGCTCGAGAGAACTACGACGCCAAGACCAAGACCACAAAGAACAAAGGGGACGAAGCGGACTCCCCCGGCAAGATCCTTGCTGGGAGACAGTTCTAGCAGCCCCGGCAAGACCCTTGCCGCGGTGACTCGTCCCGCGCCTACGGAGCGAATCACCCTTGAGTCCACTACCCCCAAAGGGCAAGGATTCGGGAGACATCCCCGTGGCAGCATGCAGATCTTCATGAAGACATTCAAGATCAGATACGCACTAACGAGACGACAACCCTTGGCGGGATCCCAGCCAAGGACGACCACAAGGTCCCCGGCAAGCGCCTTGCCGAGGATGACAGCAGGCGCCTCAGCAAGACCCTTGCCGGGGCCCCGGCAAGGCCCTTGCCAAGGACACCCGCAGGGCCACCATCAGGCCCACACCGACTAAACCTCCACCGCCATTCGCATGCAGCTGCCGACCCAACCAGCTGGGCAGGCACCTGCGTGGCGGCATGTAGATCTTCATGAAGACCCACCACTGCACCACCTCAGCTACCTGCCTACCTACGTGGCATCGCAGGCGTTGCTAGCCAGGGCGCGTGTCAACACAAGAAGGAGCGGCGACGACGGACGAGGCAGATCTCTCCCCCGTCCCCGATAAAGCAAGGACACCTAAGCAAGACGCATTAAATGCGCCTTGTCATGTAATGCGAGGGATAACCTCGCATCACTGTACCCTTTCCACCTCCTGTGTGCCACTGTGGCAACCCCTTTTCCTATAAAAGGAGGCCCGAGGCGACCAGGAGAGGGATTCGGCTTTTTGGAGCTCCTCACGCCCCCTAGTTAGCTCAAGAACACCGATATACAATCCACCAAAGCAGGAGTAGGGTTTTACGCATCCTTGCGGCCCGAACCTGGATAAACAAACTGTGGGCTACCTACTTGATCCGCTCTTCTCATGACCCCGCGCCCCGCCAACCGTAGTAGGGATTCTTGTGATCCCATAGGCGTCGTTCCGCATACCGACATCTCTGGCGCGCCAGGTAGGAGGATGGCGCAGTTGTGAGAATTGGCTCTAGCAATCGGCTCAGCACTCCTTCGTCTTCGTGGCTCTTAGAGAAGGACGGAGGCCGGAAGATCAGCGCTCGAGCGACTACAAACAGAAGCTAAGTTGCACTGAACCCTTATTTGTTCTATCCTTTTTATATGAGGTTATTCCCCCCGGGAGATGTCACGCCTTTGTGTGAGAAACCTGCACGCCAGGGGGCTCTCCCGCGATTGGCAACGCCCTTGCCCTGTTTCGAGTCTGCTCAACAGCTTAAGCGGCTGCGTCGAGAATGGCAGAGTAGCCTTCCGCGACCAACAACGCTCTCAATTCTGACTCGAGTCAAGCTCGACAGTTCGAGCGGCCGCCTTCAGAACGGAAAGGTGGCTCGTCCGGCAGTACGCGTACCCAGCAGGCCCATGGGGATCCATCCCCAAAACGCCGCTCGGGGCTTCCGTGCCGGCAAGCCTACCCAATTGGCGTAGGGCGCGCATACAAAGAAGGGATTGAACGGGGAAATAACGTGCATGAAATTAAAAGTACTGCAAAGTTATATTACATCACATCATTGCTGCGGTTCTAACTAAAGATGAAATTTGTCTTGGTCGTGAACCTGTAGCGGCGGTGAATAACGGGATGCCTAATCCCGTCGCTGGCCTTCCACCCTCTTGATTTCGTCGATGCTGCTGATGACGGGCTTGATGCGCTCCTTGAGCGCCGTGAGGTCAACACCCTCCGGCAAGCTATCCATCACGGCACCGAAGTCGAGGTCGGGATTCCAGTATGCCATCTTGGCGAGGACCTTGGTCATGAACCCCTGGCAAAGTCGCCGGGCTTACCCGGCCAACATGGCCGCTCGGTTGGGTGAAGATAAGCCAAGGCTGCAAGGACGCCCTCGAAGAACAGGGTCACCTTGGTGTTGACGGTCCCGCTGCACTCAGGGGCGTACCTCACGTTTGGCATCCCCATGGTGGCTAACTGCAAGGTGACCCTGCCGGCGACCTCCTCCAGGCGGCTGATCCATCTGTTCTCGCCCGCCACATAATCCTGGTGGGAGCGACCTCGTTCGCTCGCAGTTGCTTCTCCTCCTCCAGACTCTTGGGCAAGGTCTCCTCCCGAGCCCTGCTCTCCGACAACATCTTCTCGAGATCCTCCAACTTCAGCTTGAGATCTCCGACGGAGTTTTGCGCTTCGGAGAGCTCCCCAACCCTGCTAATGACCGCTCCTTGCGCCTCCACCAAGGCGTTGTTGAGCGTGCTCTTCTTGTTGGACAGCTTGAGGGCCTGCTCCTTCAGCTCGTCCTGCGCCACCTCCAACTCCCTTACCTTGCCGACGTGGGCCAGAGCCTGGGCATCGAGTGCCTCCTTGTGCCTCTGCTCCAGCTCGCGAGTTCGCCATGCGACAAGGGCCTCGAGCTCCTCATCCTTGCCACAAAGCGCTGCGGCAAGCTTCGCCTCACGCGCGGTGAGGTCCTCTTCCTGGGAATCCAGTGCGGCTTGATGCTGGTTCCGGACGGCCTCGGCCACGGCAGCCAAGTTCGCCGCCTCTTCCTGGGCCTTCTCGATGTCAGCCATCTTCATGGTGAGCTCGACATTGCACTTGGCCAATTCCTCCTGAAGGGCTCTTTGCTCCTCGCGAGTCTGGTGGAACTAGGTCTGCGTATCAGCAACGCGCGCCTTGAAATCCACCTCCGCCTGGTCCATCGTTGCTGTCCTGGACTTAACCTTGTCCAGACGGACGCGGTAGAGCGGCTGGAGTTTTTGTAAGTTGGCCCCCATAGTGCGGAAAAGCTGCTCCTCTAGAGAACCATCACCGCCAACGCCCGGCTCACCGACAACCTCGAGCCCGGTGGCGGCAAGCACCTTGCCGTCAAAGACTTCCCCTTCGGCGGGCACCCGGGAACTTGACGCCCCTGGGAGGTGGACGAAAAGATCGTCGCCCACCTTCAGATACCTGCCGGGGCCCGAGGTTGATGAGGAGGGAGGCTGATCATCAGTGGCCTTGCCGGCTTCCCCGGCAGGCCCACTTTTGGCGCCCTCGGCAGAAGCCTCGCCAGTCGCCCTGGCGGCCCTCGCAACGGTGTCCTCAGCAGCATCCTTTGTGGCCTCATCAGCGACGACCTCGGTAGCGTCCTTGGCGGCCTCCTCAGCAATGTTCCCAGCAACGGTATCCACGTCCTCCATACCTGTTGAAAGAGGGCCTAGGTAGTAATGGGAGCATGGAAGCCAAGAAAATGGATAAGGGAAAAACAGAGACGGAGGACAGGCGACTCACCAGTGCCAGGCTGTGAAGCAGAAGTCCCCTCCCCGCCAGCATCCGGAGCCGTGGCAGAGTCACCAGCGCCCAAGTTCCCCTCTTCCTCCATGGGTGTGGGCTCCGTGCTTGATGCCCTTGCCGGGGACGCCCCTCGCAGCAGCGTAGTCGATGGGGGTGGTGTGTTGGGGGTAGGCCTCTGCGGCTCCTCCTGCTGCTGCTCCCCTCCTGCAAACCCGGCAAGGTCAACACCATAGCATCGAACGCCTACCACATGTCGAGTAAGAGGAGGGTGACGAACTTACGCTGGGGGATGTGCCGGGGCTGCTGTCCGGGTTGCTCAACACCACCAGTGGCGTCTTTGAAGCCCCAGCTGGGGGCTGACTGCTCGCCGAGGCCTTCGCCCTCTTCGCCCTCTGGGCCAACGTCTCTGCATCCCTGCAAAAGCAAAAACGGATCAAGATGGGTGGTTTAATTCACAGGAATGGAAATGGCAGTAAGGAACGGAGTACTTACTCGTCATCCACCTCCTCCTCTTCCACCACTTTCCTCTTCCTCTTCGGGCTGAGAGGCCCGAGATCAAAAGTGACCTCCGCGTCAACATCCGAGTCGACATCTGCCAGAGGAGGCGAAGACGGCGGGGTTCATGCATGCCCAGATGAGGAAGGGGCTGTTGTCTTCTTCTTCTCAGCTGCTTTCGTCAGCCTCTTGGCTGCCGTGGCCCTCGTGTGGCGCCCAGACCCCTCCAGGGTCAATTGAGGCCGCGCAGCCCTGCCGGGCCGGACCGGCTCGCCGGAGCTAGCCCGCTGCGGGACTCTCCCTCTTCCCCTGGTTGGCGTCGAGCCCGCCGCCACATCCTCCTCCTCCGACAAATCGTCGGCCGCGTCTTCGATGACGGAGATCCAGTGTCGGCGCTGCTGACCTCCCCGGAGGCCGCCGCCCACCGGGTGAGCTCCTCTTCCTCCGCAGCCGTTGCGGCCTTGTCCTCCACACCCCCGGCGCTGCCGGCCTCCATGGAAAGCTATGCCTCCCTCTCCCTAGTGGCGATGTAGTCTAGCTCTGCCTCGGTGGTGTCCATGATAAGCCACCGCTTGGTGTCAGCATTGACGTACACCTCAATCAGGGTGTCAAAGAATTGCTGCACATCCGCGTCCTTCGGCTCCTCCCAGCTAGGGACAAGGCCGTGCACATTACAGTCCAGCATCATGGCGATGATCTCGGACCGACGCGAATTGTTGCACAACGGGACCACCCCCGCTGGCAGCTTGAAAAACGGCCCCTTGATGGCCTTACCAACCTTCACGGCAGCCCTCGCGGCCTTGCCAGTCTGTTCGACCTTGCTGTCACGACCCACATCAAGCTGGAAAAGCCGCTGGCAGAAGTGGGCATGCGCCAGCACTGTGAAGTTGTGATCGAGGCCGGGGCGGAGTCGCATAATGTCAGCCGGGTTCGTAAAGAGCCAAGCTGGCCTCCCCTTGTTGTGCAACGGGGCGATCCGGCGGCGAATGAAGTCCGCCCCGATCATCTCAAGGGTGAGTCCGGCCTGGGTGAGCCGGAGAATCCTGGTGGTGGTGACAGTGAGCCTCCCGCCGGCGGCGTCGACATCGCTCCAATCGCTGCCACGGACCGGCGGCACTCGGCGGACCTTGCAGAATTCCGGTGGGTTTTCATCCTCAATCCAGCACCACCGGCCACGCCATTCCTTCCACCTCTCCTTCACGGCACCGTCCGGGTACGCCCCCTTGGATCTGGGATCCAGGTGACGCAACTAGAGACGGCACCTCCCGACTGGATCCGAGGGAAGAAGTAATGGCGGAAGAGCGCCGTGTTGGGCTGCACCCCGGCAAAGCCTTCGCAAAGATGTGCGAAGAAAGCCATGCACGCCACCGCATTCGGAGTAAAATCCAAGAGGCGAAAGCCAAAGGTGTGCATAACGTCGCCGAAGAAATCGGAGAAAGGGGGCATAACCCGCAAGAAAGATAATCAACGAAAAAGGGATACCGGTTTGGAGCAGGATTAGCGCAAGCAGCATGAATGACGCGCGTCGCCGGGTGTCCCGAATTCTCTCCCCACGTCTTCGCTCCCCATAGGGGCCTGAAGGAGGCCCGGAGCTCTTGAACATCAACCGTCATGGGGAAGAAGAAGGCGGACTTCGTCCGGTCCCCCGATAGCGTGCTCTCCGGTGGCTCCACAATCCCAGCACCCTTAGCTATCCCCTTGCCCTTGACGGATTTGGGCGCCATGGCGACCAAGAAGTTTAGAGGGCTGAGGAAGGGGGATGGCGAAGCAACGACGGCGGGCGACGGCGGAAGCTTAGGAAGGAAGGAAGAGTGGAAACGGCAGCTCTGAGATTGGAAAAGGCACGAGGAAAGAGGAGAAAGTGAGCAGCGCGCCCGCGGTTATTCCTTTCTTATGGGGGAAAACACGGGCCGCCTCCTTTCACATTAACTGTGGTGTGACGCATGCCTGCGGGAACCAACCCCACGCATGCCGCCCACGTCACGCGCGCCTCCCCACGCCGCGCCACGCGCGGGAATCATGGGAAGCGCAGCGTGCGAAGAATCTTACCACGGTAAAAACCGCCCCGCCTGCCCGCGCACCGTTTTTGGGCCTAGCCCAACAACGCGTTGCGCTTATGTGTGGCCCAGGCCCGGGGGCTCCTATCGGTGTACAAAAAGAGGGGTACACTTTGTTGTACCCCTATAACTATGCACGGGCAGTCTGAGCCACGGGCACCACCACACCAAGAAAGGCAAGCAAGGTGAGCCAGGGTAAGACCGAAGCTCGAGAGAACTGCGACGCCAAGACCAAGACCACAAAGAACAAAGGGGACGAAGCGGACTCCCCCGGCAAGATGCTTGCCCGGAGACAGTTCTAGCAGCCCCGGCAAGACCCTTGCCGCGGTGACTCGTCCCGCGCCTACGGAGCGAATCACCCTTGAGTCCACTGCCCCCAAAGGGCAAGGATTCGGGAGACATCCCCGTGGCAGCATGCAGATCTTTTTGAAGACATTCAAGATCAGATACGCACTAAGGAGACGACAACCTTGGCGGGATCCCAGCCGAGGAAGACCACAAGGCACCTGTGTGGCGGCATGCAGATCTTCGTGAAGACGGACCACTGCGCCACCTCAACTGCCTGCCTACCTACGTGGCATCACAGGCGTCCCTAGCCAGGGCGCGTGTCGACACAAGAAGGAGCGACAACGACGGACAAGGCAGATCTCTCCCCCGTCCCCGATAAAGCAAGGACACCTAAGCAAGACGCATAAAATGCGCCTTGTCATGTAATGCAAGGGATAACCTCGCATCATTGTACCCTTTCCACCTCCTGTGTGCCACTGTGGCAACCCCTTTTCCTATAAAAGGAGGCCCGAGGCGACCAGGAGAGGGATTCGGCTTTTTCAAGCTCCTCACGCCCCATAGTTAGCTCAAGAACACCGATATACAATCCACCAAAGCAGGAGTAGGGTTTTACGCATCCTTGCGGCCCGAACCTGGATAAACAAATTGTGGGCTACCTGCTTGATCCGCTCTTCTCATGGCCCCGCGCCCCGCCAACCGTAGTAGGGATTCTTGTGATCCCATAGGTGTCGGTACGTCATTCCGCGTACCGACAATACAACATTCAAACACTGACTAGTGACTACTACTGACATAAACAGCAAGACATGATAGTTCATAAGAAGTCTTGCTACGCCACCAAAACGCACCCATCTGCAGCGCTCAGACTCTCGTGATCTAGACAAGAATGACATTCTAAACAGAAGCAACTATTACATAGTAAGAGTGACATAGACGAGGATGACCAAATGACAAGGAATATGCATAACAAAAGAAAGAACTACCCATCCAGAACCAGCAGCAAAGACAACAAAGTCATTCGAAGATATGATCCAACACCATCATAATTTGTAGCCCCGCTTCAGCGACCAGTGATCCGGAGACACCAGTACTGCACCCTTTCGGTGCAATAGCCCAATTACCTATCAACCTGAAGGCTTGAACCACATCACTGCCTGTCGTAATTGAGACATCCAAGGATTAAAGTTAATATGGATGCCTTTGTCATTCTCACCTTCTTTTGGCTATAGGTTGTATCGTTGATAATCAGGGGAGTTTTCTCCCGAACTCCTAGGGCTCGCCGTGTAGACACAGTTTTCCATAGAAAACATGGCCTCTCTGCCATCAAGGTCCTTGCCAACGGTGATCTCCTGGTTAATCGGATAATTGAGTCCGAGAAACAGAGAGTGTGAACCAAGGTTGTTTACCCTCCTCCAACTAAAAAATCCTAAAGGCCCCAACAAGCTGGTATCCTGCTCATAGACGTAACAGCCACTGTCCGGATACTCACGTATTGCACGGTGCTTGTATACAGTGGGGTTTTTGCAATATAACTTTTTCAGCTCATGTGTACAAATGATCATCAGTCTTTTGCCGTCGTCTGATCGAGCGAGGAACCAGTTTTGCTTCCCTATTTTTGGCAAAGGTGGTGTGATTACAAAGGGCAGTAACTGTAGGGACACTGCATCATATCAAAAAGGACATGCATTGTTGATGTAAGATCAGCATTGTTCAGAGTATGAGTAGGATAATGCAAGAAACAACATTGATATATGTCCCTGTTGGAACTGGGAGGAAAATACAGGGAAATGTATACTGGGTTCGAAAATATAGAAGTGCCATGCATGGTTATACTCATGTTATCTCGCAATCGATTCTTCACAGGAAACTACCATGTCATGCATGTTATGTAATCATGTTCTATCCTCACAAACAAATTCTTCAAGGTAACTAACAGACCATGCATTGTTATATACTCGTGTTCTGTGGGCAAATTTTTTGTGAGGATATTATTCTAGCCATTGATTGCTGAAGGGCGAATATAGGTATGTACACATGGTAAGCATTGCAGGATTTCACCACTTCCAAATGTAGAGTTCTCCATATGCACATTTACTTCCCTAATGTAGGTTAGATGAAACCAACAGTGTGCTGCATGTTTCTACAATCTTCTGCAAAACAAGGTCCATCCAACTAACGTAGTAATCTAGATGACTTGGACCGCGATGGTAATACTCTATATAATCCTACAAAGGAAGGATAATCTCATGGGAGGTCTGGAAGTTCATGAGCACCAACTTTTTACCGTCTTCTCTGACGGCAGCCATCCAGTGGGAGTTCATGCCGACCCAGTACATACCTGCCAAGAAGTTTCGGGCGATGGTGATCGGATCGATGTCGAGGGAAATGATGTACGGCGACCCACTACATACCTGCAAAGAAGTTTCAGCTAATGGAAATCGGATTGAAGTCAAGGGGCATCATGCACGCCTCCGTATCATGGTGAGCCAATATTGCAAGACCAGATAGCAGCAAGCAGGGTGTCTTGAAAAGATTAGGCCTCGCTTTGACGATGGCCGTGTGCATGTCCCTCGAGCATGCAGCCAGCCGCAGGGCGCTCAACATATCCATACACAAACAACAGAGGTCGAGGATGTCACCGGGGAGATTTCTCCAATCGCGGCTCATATGGATGTTGCGCAGTTCGCGTTCGGCCATGGTGGAGTTTGGAAGGGTGCTTGATTTATGGGGGAGAAGGATGTCGGTGCTGGAGCGGCTAGAGAGGGAATAGTGGTACTGGGGGAGGCGAGTGAGGCGATGGTACACGGGGGCAAAGTGAGATGGAGACGGAGACGGAGACAGAGAAGGAGATGGAGATGGAGTGGTGCTATGGGAGTGGAGAGGGAGACAAGGTGAGGCGCCAATGCGCTATACAACGGCGGTGACAGACTGCACAGTGCACAGGGTGAGGCTGACTTTGGTAACCCAAACACGCCGCCTGGACTAGTGTCAGGCGCAGGGTGTTGTCACTTCACTGTGAGGACCGGATGAATAGTATTTTGACCATCATGTGTACCACAGTTGTACTACTATTACTCCTACTAGTAGGAACATGAGTACTCCAGTATTGTATAGCGGAAATAGGTCTCCCGTGCTAGCATGCCTGTTCACTTCATCGTTCAGGTATCATCCATATTGCGAGCAGAACCAAATTCTCGTGCATGCCCAATCAACACCCTGCTGCGATGCATGCTGTGGTCATTCTGGTGCATCAAGGACGGCATGCAGATCGTTCCACACTTGAGAAGAGGAAAAATGGAAAGGTAGAACACGACAGCAGAGGAAGAGAATGCTGGCTAACAAGGCTGGGAGGGGATCGAGCAGGAAGTTAATGCTCCATGCCTAAAGGTTTTGGGAAAACCTGATTTTCACAAGGTGACTTATACTCACCTAAACGGAGGGAGTATTCCTTAACCAGAGAATGTTGTGTCTCCCACTCACGCGCTCAAAAAAAACTACGACACATTTTTTATCTGTTTGCATAGGTCCCACCTATCAGGAAGGATGGACACGTACACGAACATGTACGACTCATCAGTCTACCCGCATAGCCTTTTTGTTTAGTCTACCTAGCCGTCTAATCAACTGCCTGCACGCCACTTCTCCCATTTACTTCTCCATCGGGAACCGATTCTCCTCGGCTTCGTCACCTCCCCTTCGTCTTCATTTGCATCCAAACCCCACTGCGTTCACATTGTTTTAACCTTTTTAAATAATCATCTACTACTTCAGTTAGACTAGCCATCTAATCCTAATTCTCCAAACCATAGCCCTCTGTTCCAGCGGTTCCAAATGGCGAATGAGATCGAGATGCAGATTTTTAGCGTCCAACATGTCCTCGTCGAAGGCTCGATGCGCATAGTTGCCACCGTCACCGTACACCCAAGGGTTGTTCGGTAGTGGATCAACAATGTATCCAACTCCCTTGAAAAGGTAGAGACGAGGGTCATCGGTCTCGACATAGAGTACATGGAGCGTGCCCCTGGGAAGATCCAGCGCGCCGCCGTCCTTCAGTTGTGCCACTAAGATGATGTTTTGGTGTACCACATCATACACTCGCCCTCCATACCAGGCGAGCTTCACGATTTCTTGTCTCGGGAGGACGTATACTTCTGTGGGGCAGCCATCAAAGGGGACAAACAGAAGCTGGAGCCATACAACCTTGATTTGAAAAGCATCACTAACCTACAAACCAGAATCAAAATTCCTGTAGAAGATTGTGATTAATAGACACCATCCCTATTCGATGTAGCAAATTTTGTGCTCGGTACAAATCTTCAGAAGGGTGACAATACGGTGGCATTAATGTCGTCTGGATGGGAGAATTATACCTTGACGCACGAGCGGATAAAATATGCTGTCCTCGATGCCCATGTGAGTTTTGAGATAGCTGCAAGGTCCAAAGAGCTTGTTGCGAAGCCGTCTCCCATAGAGAATGAGAACAACAACAAGAAGAAGAAGAAGAAGAAAAGGCTGCACCAGCAGGAGGGCATTATGGATGGATGAACTATTTCCTCTCTTGTAAAAAAAATTATTCCCTCTCGGTGTATATTGATATAGATGGACTATTTCGATGGTGTGCATGTCTTTGGAATAGAGTAGTAGCGTGGGTCCTCTTGACTATAAGGAACTATTTATCCGCATATATAGCTTTCTCTGCTACTCCTTCCAGTGATCGGTATGCAGTGCATGTGTCCGTAGACATGACAGCTTGTCCATGGAAGTTCAACTATGGTGACCATCACGTTTCATCTCGCGATTCCCACGACGCCTCTCCAACCCATGGCACCATGCCCCCCGACGTGCGCCTCACCCCTCTCGGCTGCACCGCCCCTCTGCCTTTGTGTGCATGACATGTGGGCCACCTAAAATGCGGCGAGCATCAAGTTTCTACCACAGCCACCCGCGATTCCCATGACGCCGCTCGAACCCATGAAACCACACGTCCCCCGACCTGCGGCTCACCCCTCTTGGCCCCACTGCCCCTCTGCCTATGGGAGCATTACATGTGGACCAGTCACCTATCGGGTCCACATGTTATTGACTCAAAGGTAGGTGTAGTAAGGCGTTGAAGCTCAGTCCCGACGGCCCTGAGAGGGAAATGTAACTCCCGCGCCAGGGCTTTTGGTGCTCCCGCAGCATGAACTCGTGCCAAACTCGAGATTTGTTTCTTTACTATACATGCACGCAACGATTTAATGGACATTGTAATCTCAACATGTGATTGGGAGCTCTAAATTTGAATGTGAAACTTATAAAACGAAAAGATTCAAAACAAATAAACTGGGAGAGAGGGAGTATATCGTAGGATGTGTCCCATACAAAATAAGTCCCCTGGTTTGTCACCGCGAAGATGCGGTTAGAGAGGAGCACATCGTCTTCCTACTCGTATGGCAACAAATCGGCCGCAGACAGCATGGTCCGCCTTTGACTGGCATGTGCAAGGTTCGTGCTATCTTACTCAATCTCACCGTGGTTCCATCATACCAATTCATGCGGTGGCCCATTGCATGGCTGATCCCAATGTTGGACAAAGGTTCTACGGGAACGGTGTCACCGTTGTAAATGCTATGCAAATTGATGTTGGTACCCTCCCGTAAATATGCAAGCCAATCTCCACTCGCACCGAGCCTAACCTGTGAAACAGTGGGCAGGGGGAGAATTAGGAAATGGACACGGAAGTAGTCTTTAGAATGCATTTACTATGTGATCAAACTCATCTTACCTGCTCATCGGAGGAAATCCGAGTGCCCCTCAACGTCGGCATATCAAGGGGCGTCAACTGGCAACTACGGCCACGCCGCGCTGGAGAGACCCCCAAGGAAACATCCTCGCGCGTTCCATGGAACATCAAGATGCATTTGTATCAGTAGTTTATCTTGTGAGAGAAAAGGATGAACGAGGGAAGGCCTCTAGAGATAGAGATGGACACTACTACTACCAATGTGCTAGCCCGTGCGTTGCAATGGATCCAAAGTAGTAGAATAATACTTGTTCACGTGCTTGAAATATAAACACTCTAGTTTTGATATACATGTGTCAGCAGACATGACAGCTTGTCCATGGAAGTTGAACCACGGCGACCATCACATTTCTTGTTTCTACCACTGCCACACCCACACGTGATTCCCACGACGCCGCTCCAACCCATGGCATGACGTCCCCCGACGTGGACATGGATCCTCTAACGTGGCTATCACTGCCTTGCCCTGCCTTTGCTTCACTGACAGGTGGGACCCACACTTATGGGTCCCACATGTCAGTGACAGAATGGTAGGATTGTTCGCGTCAGGGGATCCTCATCCCCCCGACGTGCCCCTCATCCCTCTTGGCCCCACCGCTCCTCTGCCTTTGTGTGCATGACATG
Organism: Triticum aestivum; assembly: GCF_018294505.1. Taxonomy (NCBI): domain Eukaryota; kingdom Viridiplantae; phylum Streptophyta; class Magnoliopsida; order Poales; family Poaceae; genus Triticum; species Triticum aestivum. The sequence continues at coordinate 496,594,052 of NC_057809.1, read as the reverse complement.
CGGGCCCAGCTGAACTGCGGCAACCATCAACTTTCTACCACAGACACACCCGATTGGACGCGGTTTGCCTGCTCTGCTGCTGTGCTCCGATCCGTACTCCCGCACCATTGAATTTTCATCCAGCGGCTGTGAACATTTCGTCCCGGGCATCAATCCTTAGCTGGAGTACTTATGTACTACAGGTAGTACCCATCGGTGTGGCTATCTATGCCTCGTAACGCCCCGACGCCCAGCTGTGGCACCCTCGCCACGGCCATGCCACCATCGTCCGGTTCATCTCGAACGAGTGAGTCGCGAACCACGCCACCACCATGAGAATGACATGTGGGCCAGCCGCATTTAAGGTCCGCATGTCATTGACTCATAGGCCGGGCACTAAGCCACTGAAGTTCGGTCCCGTGGGCCCCGAGAGGGAAATGTAACTCCTGCGGCAGGCCTTGTGGTGCTCCCGCAGTACGAGTTTGTGCCAAAACTGGAATTTGTTTCTTACTACTACCAACTAGTACTAGTAAGGTACACGTGCATTGCACGCATGAGATTCTGGTGGTTTGTGCATTATGCTTCTACATGTGGAGCTTTCTGGATTCTGACTTGTGGCAAAATCTGGTGGAATGTAAGGTTAGGCAAGTTTGATTAACTTAGGTGAGTGTTTGGTTCAAGCCACACCTTAGGCAAGCCACACTAAGGCCCCGCATGACATACACACAAAAATGTGGCAAGATTCCCTTAGGCTTGCCAACTTGTGGCTCTCATTTTGAAGAACTAATAACTTTGCCTAAGCTTAGTTGTGGCAAAGTTAGTCATGAATTAAGTTCAACCATGGAGTCTTCTAGATTATACATGTGGCAGAATCTGGTGGATGATATCCAACGGCCAGTAGTGCTCGGATTTGCCATCTTTGTACCGTCGGATTGGCTTCATCCAACGACCAACTTTCAAAGCTTTTCACACACTATATAGGGGGTATAGATATAGATGTGACGATTCGTTGCAATGGATCCAAAGTATATCTATTTAGTGGAGTGCACTCTAAAGACATTATCCATTTATTTTTCTCTAACCTTCCGTAGCCATGCAACCAAGCCACATAAGCTTCATGGGTGCCCCCCACATCATATTATTCATACTACGTTGATTGAAAAAAAGATAAATCACCCAAAACAAGATCTTCCCGTTTTTTGTTCCTACGATGTTGTGCCGTGCACGTACCTACTAGTTGTATAGTGGTAGTACTAGTAATATAGTATTAGGAGTACAAACTTGGTACTAGTACAGAATGCTCCTACTCTATCAACGAGCCCCGTCTGACACCAAATTTCTTGGCTTCTGTGCTACAGCTAGATCTTCCCCTCGTTTCTGTTTTCCAACCCGGCGGCGGGCGGGGTGTCAGTTTGCTCAACAGCGGTCCCACATGAAAGTGAAAATGCTAGGCAACACGCCTTCCCTAAGCTATGTGTCGTGCCGGCCGGGCCATGTTGTACTCCCGATTCCCGGGCGTGTGGGGGTGCGACGCGAACGCGGCAGGCCTTTTCCTTTTACCAGCAATGTGCCCGTGCGTTGCGATAGATCCAAAGTAGTAGAATAGTAGTATTTGTTCACAAACTTGAAAGAAATCACTATTGTTTTGATATACTCCTAATATATTACTCCCTCTGTACCTAAATATTTGTCTTTTTTGAGATTTCAAATGGACTATCACATACAAATTATATATACATATTCTAGTGTTTCTAGCAATATGCCCGCGCGTTGCACGAAGTTGATGGAAAAGGTAAGCACAACTTATAAATTGACAGATGGAGTACTAGTTACAGTGATGCATATAATTAAGCAAAGGGATCGCACATGTCGGTATTGACTGGAACGAGAATGCAATAGCACAATAAGAATTAAGGCCACGATGATGCGATCACAGTGGTGGTTACAGAAGGCAAGAAGAAAGATGGATCCACAAACTTACGACCTCCTCCACCTCAACTTAGTGCGCCGGGCCACTGACCGGTAGCTAAGGAGCGACGTCTTTTGTGGCGAGGTCGAGGTGCTTCTCAGCAAAGGCATCCAAGGCTTCCAGCCGGTTGAGGAAGGCCAACGTCATAGAGTCCTCACTGGCCTTGTAGATACCCATGTACACGATTTCCTCGTACACGTGGATGTGTAGGTCGACGAATTCTTGCAGGGTGAGGCACCTCGCGGCGAGCGCGACCTCCAGGTGGACATTCTTCGTGGCGTCGGCGGGCAATCGCAGGGCCACCAGTGCTTGAAAGAGGTTCCGGCCATGGAGGCCGATTAGGGTGGTAGGCAATGAGGAGCCCGGGCGTGCGGGCTGGAGGAGTACGGCGATGTCATCTGCGAGCTTCTTGAGGACGGTGAACTTGTTGCTGGTGGCAACGATCATCTGGTCCAACTGAGAGTCGTAGTTGGCGTCGACGGCGGCCATCCACCAGCCGGTCTCCAACACCGTCTGGAGACGATCCTCGGCACCATGCCGCAGGCCGGCATCGTGGACCATCTGGCACAACCACTGGCCGCTCACGCGCATCGCCGCCATGGGGTCTGGAGTGATCTCTTTTGCGCTTAGTGTAGGTGCTTAGGCAAATGCTTAGGTGCGTACGATGTGGTAGATGCATTGGAATGGAGGGGCGCCTTTATATGAGGGCAATGAGGGCAAACTGCGTTGCATTCACATCGTGCAGCCTCTTTTCCCGGACCTCCTCCCATTATTTCCCTCATGCATTAATTGAAGGAGGATGCATTGGCCGTTCAACATATCGGGAACCGCTACTCCCACCCTCGTCTGCATTAAAGCCATATCGGGAACTGCACCACCAGCTATCAAATTGAATACTCCCTCCGTCTAGGTGAGTATTAAGTCATCTTACGAAAACCAAATAGTAAACACATAGGCGTGGTGCATTAACTCTCACGTTGTTTCTTATTTTTTGACATAAATAGAGGAATCAACCAAGAAGAGATGTGGGGCTTGTATGCTTTTAATGACTTGAGACTATCAAACATGACATGCAGTGGTCAGTTCGTTGCACAAGAACAAATACAACCCATGTCAGCACACACGCATCTTATATAGCATCACATCCAATGGCTATAAAAGATGAATGAGACCAAATTATATCTCATCTAGATGAGTTCTAGCAAAACTGTATTAATAATACTTTGTACTCCTGCGCCATGTATCATATATTAGTATCACGTAGTACTTTATTTATTTCTGAGGTATCCAGATGGCACTGCACCGCCAAGAAAAGAGGGTAACATCAAAATTATGGACTACTTTTTTGAGTATGTTGGTAAGGTCCGGTCATAGTCACTTGTTGAAATCTCTAAAAAGACAAATACTCCCTCCGTCCGGAAATACTTGTCATCAAAATGGATAAAAGGAAATGTATCTAGACGTATTTTAGTTTAGATACATCTCTTTTTATCCATTTTGATGACAAGTATTTTCGGAGGGAGGGAGTAGAAAACTGAGTTGGTGATGATGGTGTGCGTGCCATCCTACAATATAGGCCGTCGGATTTATATCTAACGGATAGGAAAGAAACTATGGCAATTTTGCAAAAATATACCCACGCGTCTCTCCACATTCGCAAATAAGGCCTTCCCTCGTTCAACCTTTTCTCTCACAAGATAAACTACTCATACAAATGCATCTTGATGTTCCATGCAACGCATGGCCAGCTAGCTAATTTATTTTAAAATAGTTGATATCTCCAAGAAACTATGTCTGCCCCGAATGATTTTAGATTCACTAGTAGTAACAAAGAAAAGGTTGCCTTGTTAATTATCATAAAACAGGGTGAAAACTATCACATGAGGCCGGTAAAAACAAGGCACACTGGGTTCAGCGTCATCGTCACTACAGCTGTGCGCGTGTGAGAAGTCTACATATCGAGGGGGCTACCGAGCGAGGCAACGAGACACAATGTTTGAGAGAGAAACCAATTGACAGATTATGATCAGATCGAGTTGTCACCCTTCTGCTGTCATTGATGGGGGGGGGGAGAGAAAGACGAATCGAGAGTGTGCGCGGTAGGCACAAAGGCACAACTAGCGACTGTGTGTGTGTGTTTGATAGAGGAGTAGATAGATTATTATCAAGATCGATGTGCCACCCTACTCCTTCGGTGCCGGGTAGTGTGTGTGTATGTTTGAGAGAGAAGCCAGTCGATAGATTAGTATCAATATCGAGGTGTCACCCTACTCCTTCGGTGTTGGGAAGTGTGGGTGTGTGTGGGGGGGGGCAGTGACACTCGCATATCTATACTCTTATAAAAAAACAGAGTTGGTGATGATGGTGTTCCTGCCATCCTGCAATACAGGCCATCTGATTTATATCCGACGGACATGAAGGAAACTATGGAAATTTTGCAAAAAGATACCCACACCCCTCTCCGCATTTGCAAATAAGGCATCCCCTCGTTCATCCTTTTCTCCCACAAGATAAACTTCTCATACAAATGCATCTTGATGTTCCGTGCAACGCATGGGCATCTTGCTAGTAGGGAGAAGGAGTTTGTGTGACACATATCTAGCTATATTAAGGGATAGGTAGATAGCATATGTGTGAGAGACATTATTATACTTTGAGACATTAGTGGCTGTGGGTGGGCGGAATTAAAGGGGTGGGCGTGTTAGACATAGAGAGCGTGTGTGTTTCTGTGTGAGGGACTTGTAGGACGGGGTAGAAAGACGAATTTAACCCTGACGGAGGGAGAGAAATACACGAAGTGCGCGTGTGTGATTCCAATGCCCATAAGGAAATGAGATATGTATGCGTGTGAGAGAGATTGCACAATTCATTCACGTATCACTATCTAGCGATCGTGGACGTGCTTCACTTGAACATAAGTCAATATCTACTTCGTATCGTGGCCAAAGGTACAATATCGATTCAACGCTATAAAGATTGGACACTCACATATCACATTTTTTTCTATTTAAATAAACCTTTTCAGTTGTGCATGCCAAAGTTAGAGTGATGTTTCTTCAAACAACCAATGTAGCTATCATGTACATGTACCATTGTTACTCTTGCATTCAAATTCATTAGTCTTGGATGATTTAAGTTTCTATTTTAAAGTAATATATGTAATATTCATATATGAATTCAACGGGTACGCAATTTATGAAATTAAGGCTATGTAATCATTTGAGGTAACACTTTTAAGTAGCTGACTACAATATCCATTTCTTTTTGTGCGCCTCTACACTAACACGTCAATGCATTATGTTTAAAGTAAATAACCAATGACACTAAATTATCTATTTACACGAGAAATACACTAGCTGAGTGTTTGATTCCTTTTTTGTGAATGCGCCACTACACCCGTACGATTGGCCGCGCCAGTGTGAACGTCCAAGTTATCGGCGCATCATCCTGAGTTATTGTCTTTTTTTCTGGGGTGGACTTCACACCAGTTATTAACTGCTGACGCGTGCCTCGTGTACACAGTCTAGCATGACCTTCCCGCTAGCACGGTCCAAAATTAGTTGAAACTGGATATGAACAATCCCGCGGGCAGCAAAATCTCCCGCCTCCTTCCGAAATTTCTGCCACCTTAGTCTTTAGCATGAGAAATCCCCCTTTTGTCGTTGGTGCACGGAGACCAACAATTACAATACCGCCCTCATCTACATGATAGGTCAGGGCTGCTTTGGTAACTTCCGGTTCCCCCACTACACTGCATCCCCATTTCCTCTCCCCTCCCGCAAAACGACTAACTCCACAGCACCAGAGCATCTTACATCACGCCGTCCGTACTTCATCGCCCTTTCTCCCCTCCCCTCTCGAAACCCTAAACTGCTCATCCACCAGCGTACCATAGCCCATTCACTGCCAGCGGCGTCCACCTCGCTGGATCTGCTTATGCGGCCGCATCTACCCCTCCCACCTCCCCTAGAAACAAGTAGACTGCTCATCCACCACTGTACCACAACCCATTCAGTGCCGGCCTTGTCCACGGCGCCGGATCTTCTTCGCCGGTACTCTCGTCAACCGCCGTGCATCTGTAGCGGCTCATTCGTACTCCCACCGGAGATGCTTCGTCCACACCCCCGGAGCCGCCTCACTGACGCCCCCGTCGACGGCCTCTGATCCTCTTTGCCGACACCTTCCTCAACCCTACTAGAGCCGCTTCGCCGACACCTTCCTCAACCCTACCGGAGCCGCTTCGCCGACACCATCGTCAACCCTACCGGAGTAGCTTCGCCTATACCATTCTCAACCCTACCGGGGCCGCTTTGCCAACTCACAAGTCCACGGCCTCAGATCCGGTTCCTCGCACCCTCATCCAACCTACCGGAGCAGCTTCTGACACCCCATCCATGGCCGCAGATCCGCATCGTCGACACCACCCTTAACCCAACCACCGGAGCAGCTTCTGACGCCCCGTCCACGGCCGCAGATCCGCATCATCGACACCATCCTTAACCCAACCACCGGAGCAGCTTCTGACGCCCCATCCACGACCGCAGATCCGCGTCGTCGACACCATCCTTAACCCAACCACCGGAGCAGCTTCACCTACGCCCTCGTCCATGACCACAGATCCGCTTCGCCCACACCTTAGTCCATCCTACCGGAGCCGCTCCACAAACACCCTACTCGACCGTTCTAGATCTCCTTACCGGACCCCGACAACCAGCGCTGTGTCATCACCCTCGACGTTTCTAACCTGATTCCCACCATCTGGAGAGATGCCAAGCACTCGCCACGGCCTAGGTACTTGTCACCTTTAAACCCGTCCAGCATCACCTGCCCGATGTACTTCAAATATACTAACCGGTCGCTGTTACCTATTATGCAGCTGGCAAAAACTACAAGGATGATGTTTCTTCTGGATCTAAGAGCTTGGCCAACCGAGATCCTGGACTGAGGCATTGCTATGATCTTGTAAGCGTGTCTCTCTCTCTCTTGTATTGTTCTGTGCCTGCCAGCATGCTTTGCTAGGATTTTTGACTAGTAATCCCTTTGTGCAGACAATGATTTCTACTACTGGCTGCTAAATTAGATATGTAGATGTCATACATGATACTACCTCGTACCTCCGTTCCTAAATATAAGTCTTTCTAGAGATTCCACTATAGGCTACATACGGAGCAAAATGAGTGAATCTACACTCGAAAATGCATCTATATACATCTGTATGTGGTCCATACTGGAATCTCTACAAAGACATATATTTAGGAACAGGGGCAGTACATTACACAAAATCGTAGGTGGCATGTAGGAATTCCAGTGCACTACATTAGGCTCCCTTAGAGTGCCTGCTAGTGCAGTATACAGAGTCATGGCTAGTTTATGGTACGCACACAATCGTTAGTTGGTGGTTTAAATATGCGCAAGGGATATGCAATGTAGTATCATGTAGAGATGTCTGAAATTAGCAGTGTCAACTTGCAGATAGGGTTACACAATGAAAAAGTACAAGATGTATGTGGCAATTTCATGGAACATCACAAAAAAGGAGAGGCAACGGTGAGCCTATACAGTGTGCTATGGTACGTCACTCCTCCATTGCAATCATCATGACATGTTATTTGTATGCCAGTTCTATTAGCCAAGTTTCTTAGGGACAATTATTACGAGTTATCCTAAGAAAATAAGCACCTGTGAATATAAGCTCCATGTAATAAGCCAACCAGTTCTTTTCATTGCGTTTTCAGCTTATCTTTGGTATGATCAGTGGAAAGTCTAGATTGCATTATATTTTTTTCATTTTGCTGCCCATATGGAAATTAATTTGACTTGGAAACATCACAAATTGAACCCAGTGCAATAATTAATATGATAGGAAAACAAACCATCACTATTTGCTCAAAATGCAAATACAAAGATACCATCTACTTGGCACAATCTACTTTGGTCAATGTTTTCCATAGAGATCCCATTGCCTAATTTAAATGAAGAATGCATGGCCCACATTTAAATGAAGAACAATTATTCATTGAAATTCGATGGTCCAAGTGGCTGGTTATTATCGTATAGCAGCACCACCTGAAAGCATCATATAGCGGCAGCAGCTCATAGCAACTCATCATACAACAACAACAATCTGCAATTCATCATATACCAGTAGCAGCTCATAGCAATTCATCATATAGCAGCATCAGGAGCAGCTCATAGCAATTCATCATATAGCAGCAGCAGGAGCAGCTCATGGCAATTCATCATATAGCAGCAGCAGGAGCAGCTTGTAGCAACTCATCATATAGCAGCAGCAACTCATAGCAATTCATCATATAGCAACAGCTCATAGCAACTCATCATACAACAGCAGCTCATAGCAATTCATCATATAGCAGTAGCAGGAGCAGCTCATAGCAATGCATCATATAGCAGCAGCAGCAGCTCATAGCAATTCATCATATAGTGGATCAGAATGAAAATTTGGCAAAAAATTAGAGGAGATCCTCACCTTGTTGGATGAGCTCATCCTTCACCAGCACCTCAAGGCCATGGCCTGGGAGGAGGGGAGGGGGAATAAGGTGCCTTTTGCTGCAGTGTGGCATCAACCGTAGTTGTGCAGCGCCCGCCGGAGTAGTGCGTTGGACGAACCATAGTGGAGCAGCTGCTGGAAACCATGAGAATGAGGGGCGGCGCCAGAGGGAGGAGCAGCCAGGGAGATTTGCCCCTACCAGCCGGCCATGTAGCCTAGCTGGACATAACATCGTCGAGGACCAGGACAGATGGGACCAGTGGCGACGGCTCGCTGGAGGAACCCTAGTGCTGCAGGCAGGGGATCGAGGTAGAGGGAAAGGGGAGAGGAGATGCAAGCGGGCAGGGCAATGAATGCTTGTGTGTTTGTTTTTACTTGAGGGTCAGGTATGACACGGGCGTCAGCAGTTGCATTTTGAGTGTAATATAGGCAGATAACAGAGTCATTTCACTATTCCCCTTCCCTTAAATTTTTAGTGAGGTTCTACCCGAAACACCCCTCTCCAAAGCAAAATTAGTTAAGCCCAAGCCCATAACTCAAAAATGACTTCTTTACATCTTTTATGGCTTATTTTGACAATATGCTCTGAAAAGGCGGAATCGAACTGGCCCTTAACCTGCAATTCAATTGTGCGTGCAATGATGAATCACTCCTGCCTGCTATCTATACATTTAGGCATCATCATACATGGCATAACCTAATACATGTGCATTCCATTGTAGAATCTGGAATATGCAATGTTTATGTTAGTTCATACGTTGCACATGATGTTTAAATGCCCCTTAAATCTGGTCAGTCAAGTGATGGTCTTTAAGCCTCCTTCTTTGCTTCTTTTCTTGATATGTAAGATTTGCTCACACATCTGTTCAATTGCTTGTTTGCATCAGCCAACCATACTAGGTCTGTTTGCTTTGATTACTTGCTGTTCTTGACCTAACACTCTAACAGAGCTTGTCAACGATTTAAACACTAAGGGCTCCTGTAGTGGGGCCTTGTCTAACTCATATGTGACATAAAGGTTTGGCTGTACACTACAGTAGGCTCTCCAAGAGTACCTGGAGATCCAGTTCGAAGATATGCCTAGTTTTTACGTAGTGCAGACATAGTAAATGCTCATTTCATTGTGTGCAAGTGCAAGAGATGCAGCATGTTTCCTTATGTGGTGTTGTTTTGTTATAATCCCATCCTTTTGTGTTCATAGACTGGAAAGTATGCATATTTATCTTCCAAGGAGACGAGTAACTAGTTTGTGTCACCTTGCAGAGGGGGTGCAATGAAGATAAGATTGAGGATTTCCAAGTACAAGATGTTAGGAAGGAGCCTTGCAAGAGAAGTAGGAGCTGCGCTGAGCCTCTTCAACCTGCTAAGGTAAGTCACTGTATGCAACTCAACAGTTCAATTCCTTGTTTGTTTCATGCATAGTTAATTTTCTCTTTTCAATTGCTTTATTTGTCCTCAGTTAATGAGATGCCCAAATAATCATGCCTGATGTTCGGTACTTGTATCACTATTAGTTGACATAATTAAAGGCCTTACCATTTAATTACTCTGCCGAAGTGTGCCTGAAGCTTTGAAGTCTATTAACCAACTATTATTGCATGAGGCTCACAATCTAGTTTATACTACGCTAATGATTGCATAGTTTTGCCTGCTGTAGTATGTTTGTATGAAACCCTTTGCTGTTCATTATGCTCCCTAAGACTTTAATTGAGGCACAGAATGGCCAATTGCTTGCGTACTTATACACAACATGCTGTCTAAATTTGTAACTTGTCTGTGTTTTTGATTGGGCCCCAACATCACGCTCCTCTGGTGAGCTAAGAGGGATTTCTGTATGCAGGCTACACAGACTATCTTTTTTATAATTTTTAAAATATCACCTTCTTATGCTTCATGACATGTAACATTTTTTTAAAGTGACGTGTAACATTATTGTTAGTCCTGTTTTGCCATGTAGTACAAAATAGTGTCTTGTTCGCTTCACTGTTGTAACTATATTTTTTGCCCTAGTCATGTGTACTTACAGAAACATTTCAGGATGAAGTGATATCAACACAAAGATCTGTGAGCAGTGCGGCATGGCCATTACTGAATGATTATGGATTGGAATTGGAATGTGATGATGTTCTCGAGCATCAACTAGAGGTGGCAAGACAACGTGTACATGGTTGTCAATGTATAATCAACAAGTTGAGACTGGACATGCATGTATTAGATGCAGGAGTAAAAAAATGAAACAAGACACTAAGGTAACCATGAAGGAATTGGAGATTTTGCAGACTGAAATTTGTGCTATCTGAATCCGGCCAATCCTATTTTCTGAAGAGATTATAGTTCAAATGGAGTTAAGTTGATGTGCGTTCATGATGTATGAGCTGTATTTGCCCAGTGTATGTAATTTGTTGTTTGTGTATGCTTTATTATCACCTGTGCCGAACCATAATGCCTAGTGGGTATAATCGGCTGTAATTCCTTTATTGTATAGTGTAGGATTATTCTACCTTTCTATGCCTTGATCTCTTTGTTGTATAGTGTATGCTTTTTAGAGGTGATAGTATTGAGTAGGATAATTCTTTGAATATGCTATATCGTTCAAACGAGGGCCAACTCGCCCGACCATGGCCCTTCACGGGCCGTCGGATCCATGGGCCTTCTACGTCTCGTAGGATCCATGGGCCTTCTATGTCTCGTAGGATCCATGGGCCTTGTACGTCTCGTAGGATCCATGGGCCTTCTACGTCTCATAGGATCCATGGGCCTTCTACGTCTCGTAGGATCCATGGGCCACCGACTCATTTATGGGTCTTGTACGGACCTTTAATGGGCCGTAGACGGGCCTTTAATTGAAATCGTACGTTTTATGGGCTGACCATAACAGACCGTTAATAGGCCGTATTTGGTGATGCTATGAAAATGTCCCAACAGACTAACGGTCCACAAACGGGCCGACTGTAACGACGGGCTGAATTTGGCCCACAAGCAGAAAATGATAGTAACGGGTCGTAAGTAACCGAATGCTGCAAATGAGCCCAAGAATAAATGGGCCCTCAGAAGGCCGAAAGTTAACTTGGGCTGGAAACGGCCCGACGGAATAACGGGCCGTTAATGGGTGAAAAGTGATACACTGTTCATTACGGGCCAGTTTCACTATGGGCCGTTAATGGGTGTAAAGTAATACACTGTTCATTACGGGCCAGTTTCAGCACGGGCCACTAATGGGCCAAGAGTTACAAAGGGCCTCATATGGGCCGAAAGACATCATGGGCTATACATGGGCCAGAAGTGAAAACGGGTTGGAATCATATTGGATGGCCTAGATGACGCTACTGGGCCTAATTCGGATAGGGCGTTACGGGCCTTGGGTTAGCGGGCTATAAATGGGCTATATGCGAATAGGCCGTTAACAGGCTTTCCATGGGCCGGCCCGCCAGCTTTTGACCAAGTCAAACGGGCCAGCCTTTTCACAAGAATGGGCCACTGTTGGGCCGTGCCATGTGTCGACGTATCATAGGCGCCTTTTGTCCAGTGAGTGGATGACATCTGTCCCAACGATGAGCCGACACGTGTTTCCTCTAGCCAATGATGATTTTACACGTGGAAAATCCCCATTGGTCGGGGCTGTTAACGGGTTATCGGATCCAAAACCCGACCCGATAGCTTAACGGTGTTCCGTTACGGTGGATGCCACGTGTCGGTCACCCTTGACGAAAGCACTTCTGTGGCGCGCGATTTATCGTCATGGAAGTGGACACTTCCGTGATGATAATTTTGGTAATGTCATGGAACACTTCTACGACAGCACAGGTATGACTACCTTGATTCTGTCATAAATTTTTCATGGATGTACATGCATGACAAAAAACACGACCTACTGTGACAAACACGTATCATCACAGAAGTGTATTTTTTTGTAGTGTGATGCGGTCGCCCTAAAGGCGGCCGAAGACTTAAGAGTCGAACAGGCTGCTCATCGCCAGAGCGAAGATAAAATAGCCAAGATGGCTGTTGAGCTGAAAGATGCCACCGGCCGATATGAGCTTCTTGAAAAGGAAAGCCAAGTGAAAGCGGCTAACCTAAAGAAAGCCATGGAAGCAGCCAAGGAAACCTGTTCTAAAATCAGAGCAGCGAAGGAGGAGCTCCGTCAAGCCGGAGATATCGCGGCTGGGAAGCCCTTTTTGTTGCAGTCAAAGTTCGGAGATCCGAAATATGCCTCTGGATCAATTATGGAGTGCTGCAGACGCGTATTCGGACTTGGCAATGAGTCTTGCTGATGCGACTGAGTTTTTCAAAGATCAGAAAGATCATGAAGTGGTGAGGTTGTTCTGGTCATAGTTCAGTGCTCCAACGCATCCGCTGCTGTTAAATGAACAAATGGCTGAGTGGGCCGAGCTCCATAGGTTGTCCGGACTTGCCATGAGGTCTACCATGGATCATCTTTGGCCGAAAGGGCCAAGGCCGAATAGTTATTTTGGTTTAGTGCAATGATTCCTTGGTGCTGTGCCGCATATCGATGCTGTAAAGAGGTCAGCATGCATAGAGGTGCGCGGATGGCTCTTGCCCGCGTTAAGACATACTGGGCAGAGATGGAGACCACCGCTATTGCGACCCGAGATCCGGCCGTAGGCCAGGTCTCGGCTGAGCACTATTTTGAAGAAGTCCTGGAAGGCGCTCGTGTAACAGAGGCTCAGTGCTCGAAGAGTACCATGTTCGAGTGACATGTATGCCAATTGTAAAAACAATGCTATTTGGATTATAAAGGCTGCATTATACTTTTGCCTGAAAGTATTATGATGCCTCCTGTGCAGCCGTTTATGTGTGTATTTAACCTGAAAGTTTGCAGTTGTCGGCTTCAGCCCCCATGCATATAATGCGGGGGTGTCCGGAAAAGCGTGTGTTCACACTTGACCCAACGTCTTGGTCCATTAAGGAGGTGATAGCGCGGCGAACAAGGCAATCAGACTATATAGCTTTAACACTTTCACTTAGCCATAGGAGTTTGACGGTGGGGCTACTATATAGCCCCTGGTACTTCTGCGCTCTTCCGAACACGGTGCGCGTACATACGTGACCAGAAAACCGGTCCTTCGTTAATGTGGAAGAATCGCAAAGATTCCGCTGAGTCATCGAGTGGTTGACCAGTCTCGCGCTTTATCATGACAGTGAGTTTTCGGCTTTCTCTGCTAAGGTGCTCATCCAGATGAACCAGGGCACAATCGCAGTAGTTCTCCCGGTGCCACCTTAGCCGATAGAGCGGAACGTAAGGTAGCAAAACACGGGAGCCGGGCAAACCCAACTATTGTCCAAAGACATGATTCGGAGCTGATGCATATAAGGCCAAACTCGCAACGCCGAACACTCCCTAAGGTGTTCGGGCTTTGCATCATATACTGGGCTGAGAAACGCCCTCGATTATGAGCCCTTAATTTCCAGGTACTTGCATTAGTCTAACGTGACGAAATGTCAATAACGCCAGCATCCCTTTCGGTTGTGTTGAGTATCCGGAGGGAGTGAAGCAACAAGAGACAGTAAAAAAGGTTTACACAGGGTCTTAATCTAAAAAGAAACCTTTGAGCGAGGCCCTGCTGCACGTCTGCGCTGGTGTCTCCGTTGTGCCGTATCCTGGAAGGGTGTAGCACGATGATCATCTGTAAAAGAGAAAAACCTAGGTGAAAGTCTTCATGTGAAAAATTGGTTATTCTTAATGAACCATTAAAAATGCAATTTTAAATAGGGCCAGGCCGAACTATAGCCCTTTTTACATGCGGGAAGCCCCTAGCACCACCTATGGGGGTATGTCCATCGACCCGATCCCAGGTTTATCTGAGCTGTTATAGTTAGTGGTGCACCGGACTCGTCTAACCGTGTCCACGGTCTTGACGACCGATCATTTCTTCTAGTTGGAGAGGCCGTTCAGTGGTTGGCTGCTAGAGCCGCCACATATTCCTCCCTACATGAGGAACGCTCTGTGTTTCCGCTAACTATGATGATGCCGCGTGGACCGGGCATCTTAAGTTTAAGATAAGCGTAATGCAGTACTGCATTAAAACGAGCGAAGGCCGTTCTCCCGAGTAGTGCGTGATGGCCACTTCGGAATGGAGCAATGTTGAAGGTTAATTCTTCGCTTCGGAAGTTGTTAAAAGAACCGAATACAACCTCTAGTACTAGAGAGTCCGTACAGCGGGCCTCTGGGCCTGGTATTACTCCTTTAAAGGTAGTATTGCTTTGGTTGATTCTTGTCGGGTCTATCCCCATTTTGCGGACGGTGTCCTGATATATCAGATTAATACTACTGCCGCCGTCCATAAGGACTCGGGTGAGATGATATCCGTTAGTTATTGGGTCTAGCACCAAGGCAGCCGATCCTTCGTGCCGGATACTAGTCGGGTGATCCCTACGATCAAAAGTGATCGGGCAGGCCGACCAAGGGTTGAACTTGGGGGTGACAGGCTCTACGGCGTATACGTCTCGGGGTGCGCGCTGACACCTCCTCTTCGGTATGTGGGTTGCGTAAATCATGTTCAGTGTTTTGACCTCTGCTGGAAATTTTTTTTGTCCCCAAGTGTTCGGCTGGCGAGGCTCATCCTCGTCTTCGCTTGGTGTCTCCCTCCCCTTGTGTTCGGCTTGCTTGAAGACCCAGCATTCTCTGTTGGTGTGGTTTGCCGGTTTGTCGGAGGTGCCATGAATATGACATAATCTGTCTAGAATCTTGTTTAGGCTGGACGGTCCATCCCTGCTGCCTTTAAATGGCTTTTTCCGTTGACCGGGTCGAGAGCCCCTGAATCCGGCATTTACCGCCATGTTGTCTAGGCTGTCTTCATTGTCTCGATGCTTGCTTTTATTGCGTCACGGTTTCCCATTGCCATCCCTGACTTCGGATTGTTGGGGAACGTTGCAGAAAATTAAAATTTTTTCTACGGTTTCACCAAGATCCATCTATGAGTTCATCTAAGCAACGAGTCTAGGGAGAGAGTTTGCATCTACATACCACTTGTAGATCGCGTGCGGAAGCTTGCAAGGTGATGATGTAGTCGTACTCGACGTGATCCAAATCACCGATGACCAGCGCCGAACGGACGGCACCTCCGCGTTCAACACACATACGGGACGGGAGACGTCTCCTCCTTCTTGATCCAGCAAGGGGGAAGGAGAGGTTGATGAAGATCCAGCAGCACGACGGCGTGGTGGTGGATGCAGGGCGTCACAGCAGCAGGGCTTCGCCGAGACTACGAGGGAGAGACGTAACGGGGGGAGGTGGAGGCGCCAGGGGCTGGTGTATGAAGTCCCTCCTCTCCCCCACTATATATAGGGGTGCCAGGGGGCGCCGGCCCTAGTAGATGAGATCTACTAGGGGGGGCGGCGGCCTAGGGGAGGTTTCCCTCCCCCCCAAGGCACCTAGGGGTGCCTTCCACCACTAGGACTCCTCCTAGGGGGAAACCCTAGGCGCATGGGCCTATAGGGGCTGGTGCCCTTGGCCCATGATGGCCAAGGCGCACCCCCTACAGCCCATGTGGCCCCCCGGGACAGGTGGCCCCACCCGGTGGACCCCCGGGACCCTTCCGGTGGTCCCGGTACAATACCGATAACCCCGAAACTTGTCCCGATGCCCGAAATAGCACTTCCTATATATAATTCTTTACCTCCAGACCATTCCGGAACTCCTCGTGACGTCCGGGATCTCATCCGGGACTCCGAACAACATTCGGGTTTCTGCATATACATATCTTCATAACCCTAGCGTCACCGAACCTTAAGTGTGTAGACCCTACGGGTTCGGGAGACATGCAGACATGACCGAGACGCTCTCAGTCAATAACCATCAGCGGGATCTGGATACCCATGATGGCTCCCACATGCTCCTCGATGTTGTCATCGGATGAACCACGATGTCGAGGATTCGATCAAACCCTGTATGCAATTCCCTTTGTCAATCGGTACGTTACTTGCCCGAGACTCGATCGTCGGTATCCCAATACCTTGTTCAGTCTCGTTACCGGCAAGTCACTTTACTCGTACCGTAATGCATGATCCCGTGTCCAACACCTTGGTCACATTGAGCTCAATATGATGATGCATTACCGAGTGGGCCCGGAGATACCTCTCCGTCATACGGAGTGACAAATCCCAGTCTCGATCCGTGTCAACCCAACAGCTACTTTCGGAGATACCTGTAATGCACCTTTATAGTCACCCAGTTACGTTGTGACGTTTGATACACCCAAGGCACTCCTACGGTATCCGGGAGTTACACGATCTCATGGTCGAAGGAAGAGATACTTGACACTTGCAAAGCTCTAGCAAAACGAACTACACGATCTTTTATGTTATGCTTAGGATTGGGTCTTGTCCATCACATCATTCTCCTAATGATGTGATCCCGTTATCAACGACATCCAATGTCCATAGTCAGGAAACCATGACTATCTGTTGATCACAACGAGCTGGTCAACTAGAGGCTTACCAGGGACATAGTGTGGTCTAAGTATTCACACGTGTATTACGATTTCCGGATAATACAGTTATAGCATGAATAAAAAGACAATTATCATGAACAATGAAATATAATAATACTTTTATTATTGCCTCTAGGGCATATTTCCAACAGTCTCCCACTTGCACTAGAGTCACTAATCTAGTTACATTGTGATGAATCGAACACCCATAGAGTTCTGGTGTTAATCATGTTTTGCACGCGAGAGAGGTTTAGTCAGCGGATCTGCGACATTCAGATCCGTGTGCACTTTGCAAATCTCTATGTCTCCATCTTGAACATTTTCATGGATGGAGTTGAAACGACGCTTGATGTGTCTTGTCTTCTTGTGAAACCTGGGCTCCTTTGCGAGGGCAATAGCTCCAGTGTTGTCACAGAAGAGTTTGATCGGCCCCGATGCATTGGGTATGACTCCTAGGTCGGTGATGAACTCCTTCACCCAAATCGCTTCATGTGCTGCCTCCGAGGCTGCCATGTACTCCGCTTCACACGTAGATCCCGCCACGACGCTCTGCTTGCAGCTGCACCAGCTTACTGCTTTCAACATATACACGTATCCGGTTTGTGACTTAGAGTCATCCAGATCTGAGTCGAAGCTAGCGTCGACGTAACCCTTTACGACGAGCTCTTCGTCTCCTCCATAAATGAGAAACATGTCCTTTGTCCTTTTCAGGTACTTCAGGATATTCTTGACCGCTGCCCAGTGTTCCTTGCCGGGATTACTTTGGTATCTTGCTACCAAACTTACGGCAAGGTTTACATCGGGTGTGGTACACAGCATGGCATACATAATAGATCCTATGGCTGAAGCATAGGGGATGACACTCATCTCTTATTTATCTTTTGCCGTGGTCGGTGACTGAGCTGAGCTCAGTCTCATACCTTGTAACATAGGCAAGAACCCCTTCTTGGACTGATCCATTCTGAATCTCTTCAAAATCTTATCAAGGTATGTGCTTTGTGAAAGACCTATGAGGCGTCTCGATCTATCTCTATAGATCTTGATGCCTAATATATAAGCAGCTTCTCCAAGGTCCTTCATTGAAAAACACTTATTCAAGTAGGCCTTAATGCTGTCCAGAAATTCTATATTATTTCCCATCAGGAGTATGTCATCTACATATAATATGAGAAATGCTACAGAGCTCCCACTCACTTTCTTGTAAACGCAGGCTTCTCCATAAGTCTGCATAAACCCAAACGCTTTGATCATCTCATCAAAGCGAATGTTCCAACTCCGAGATGCTTGCACCAGTCCATAAATGGATCGCTGGAGCTTGCATACTTTGTTAGCGTTCCGAGGATCGACAAAACCTTCCGGCTGCATCATATACAGTTCTTCCTTAAGATGCCCGTTAAGGAATGCTGTTTTGACGTCCATCTGCCATATGTCATAATCATAGTATGCGGCAATTGCTAACATGATTCGGACGGACTTTAGCTTCGCTACGGGAGAGAATGTCTCGTCGTAGTCAATCCCTTGAACCTGTCGATAACCCTTAGCGACAAGTCGAGCTTTATAGATGGTAACATTACCATCCGCGTCCGTCTTCTTCTTAAAGATCCATTTGTTTTCTATCGCTCGCCGATCATCGGGCAAGTCTGTCAAAGTCCATACTTTGTTTTCATACATGGATTCTATCTCGGATTTCATGGCTTCAAGCCATTTGTTGGAATCCGGGCCCGCCATTGCTTCTTCATAGTTCGAAGGTTCATTGTTGTCTAACAACATGATTTCCAGGATAGGGTTGCCGTACCACTCTGGTGCGGAACGTGTCCTTGTGGACCTACGAAGTTCAGCAGTAACTTGATCCGAAGTACCTTGATCATTATCATGGTTTTCCTCTTCAGTTGGTGTGGGCATCACAGGAACGGTTTCCTGTGCTGCGTCACTATCCCGCTCAAGAGGTAGTACTTCATCGAGTTCTACTTTCCTCCCACTTACTTCTTTCGAGAGAAACTCTTTTTCCAGAAAGCATCCGTTCTTGGCAACAAAGACCTTGCCTTCGGATCTTAAGTAGAAGGTATACCCTACAGTTTCCTTAGGGTATCCTATGAATACGCATTTTTCCTACTTGGGTTCGAGCTTTTCAGGTTGAAGTTTCTTGACATAAGCTTCGCATCCCCAAACTTTTAGAAACGACAGCTTAGGTTTCTTTCCAAACCATAATTCATACGGTGTCGTCTCAACGGATTTAGACGGTTCCCTATTTAAAGTGAATGTAGCTGTCTCTAGAGCGTATCCCCAAAATGATAGCGGTAAATCGGTAAGAGACATCATAGACCGCACCATATCCAATAGAGTGCGATTACGACGTTCGGACACACCGTTTCGCTGAGGTGTTCCAGGCGGCGTGAGCTGTGAGACGATTCCACATTTCTTTAAGTGTGTACCAAATTCGTGACTTAAGTATTCTCCTCCACGATCTGATCGTAAGAATTTTATCTTTCGGTCACGTTGATTCTCCACCTCATTCTGAAATTCCTTGAACTTTTCAAAGGTCTCAGACTTGTGTTTCATTAAGTAGATATACCCATATCTACTCAAGTCATCTGTGAGAGTGAGAACATAACGATATCCTCCGCGTGCCTCAACACTCATTGGACCGCACACATCGGTATGTATGATTTCCAACAAGTTGGTTGCTCGCTCCATTGTTCCGGAGAACGGAGTCTTGGTCATTTTGCCCAAGAGGCATGGTTCGCACGTGTCAAACGATTCATAATCAAGAGACTCTAAAAGTCCATCGGCATGGAGCTTCTTCATGCGCTTGACACCAATGTGACCAAGGCGGCAGTGCCACAAGTATGTGGGACTATCGTTATCAACTTTAAATCTTTTGGCATCTACACTATGAACATGTGTAATATTACGCTCGAGATTCATTAAGAATAAACCATTGACCATCGGAGCATGACCATAAAACATATCTCTCATATAAATCGAACAATCATTATTCTCAGACTTAAATGAGTAGCCATCTCGTATTAAACGAGATCCTGATACAATGTTCATGCTCAAACTTGGCACTAAATAACAATTATTAAGGTTCAAAACTAATCCCGTAGGTAAATGTAGAGGCAGCGTGCCGACGGCGATCACATCGACTCTGGAACCATTCCCGACGCGCATCGTCACCTCGTCCTTTGCCAGTCTCCGTTTATTCCGCAGCTCCTGCTGTGAGTTACAAATATGAGCAACGGCACCGGTATCAAATACCCAGGAGTTACTACGATTACTGGTAAGGTACACATCAATGACATGTATATCAAATATACCTTTGGTGTTGCTGGCCTTCTTATCCGCTAAGTATTTGGGGCAGTTCCGCTTCCAGTGACCCTTCCCCTTGCAATAAAAGCACTCAGTCTCAGGCTTGGGTCCATTCTTTGACTTCTTCCCGGTAACTGGCTTACCAGGCGCGGCAACATCTTTGCCGTCCTTCTTGAAGTTCTTCTTACCCTTGCCCTTCTTGAACTTAGTGGTCTTATTGACCATCAACACTTGATGTTCTTTCTTGATTTCATCCTCTGCTGACTTCAGCATCGAGAACACTTCAGGAATGGTCTTTTCCATTCCCTGCATGTTGTAGTTCATCACAAAGCTCTTGTAGCTTGGTGGGAGCGACTGGAGGATTCTGTCAATGACCGCCTCATCTGGGAGGTTAATGTTCAGCTGGGTCATACGGTTGTGCAACCCAGACATCTTCAGGATGTGCTCATTGACAGAACTGTTTTCCTCCATCTTACAACTGTAGAACTTGTCGGAGACATCATATCTCTCGACCCGGTCATGAGCTTGGAAAACTAGTTTCAGCTCTTCGAACATCTCATATGCTCCGTGATGCTCAAAACGCTTTTGGAGCCCCGGTTCTAAGCTGTGAAGCATGCCACACTGAACGAGGGAGTAATCATCAGCGCGAGACTGCCAAGCATTCATAATGTCTTGGTTCTCTGGGATGGGAGCGTCACCTAGCGGTCCTTCTAGGACATATTGTTTCCTGGCAGCTATGAGGATGATCCTCAGGTTCCGGACCCAGTCCGTATAGTTTCTGCCATCATCTTTCAGCTTGGTTTTCTCTAGGAACGCGTTGAAGTTCATGTTGACATTAGCGTTGGCCATTGATCTACAAGACATATTTGCAAAGGTTTTAGACTAAGTTCATGATAATAAAGTTCTAATCAAATTATGAACTCCCACTTAGATTAGACATCCCTTTAGTCATCTAAGTGTTACACGATCCGAGTCGACTAGGCTGTGTCCGATCATCACGTGAGACGGACTAGTCATCGTCGGTGAACATTCTCATGTTGATCGTATCTTCTATACGATTCGTGTTCGACCTTTCGGTCTCCGTGTTCCGAGGCCATGTCTGCACATGCTAGGCTCGTCAAGTTAACCCTAAGTGTTTTCGCTGTGTAAAACTGTCTTACACCCGTTGTATGTGAACGTAAGAATCCATCACACCCGATCATCACGTGGTGCTTAGAAACGACGAACTGTAGCAACGGTGCACAGTTAGGGGAGAACACTTCTTGAAATTTTATAAGAGATCATCTTATTTACTACCGTCGTCCTAAGTAAACAAGATGCATAAAACATAATAAACATCACATGCAATTATATAGCTGTGACATGATATGGCCAATATCATATAGCTCCATTGATCTTCATCTTCGGGGCTCCATGATCATCTTGTCACCGGCTTGACACCATGATCTCCATCATCATGATCTCCATCATCGTGTCTTCATGAAGTTGTCACGCCAACGACTACTTCTACTTCTATGACTAACGTTTAGCAATAAAGTAAAGTAGTTTACATGACGTTATTCAATGACACGCAGGTCATACAAAAAAATAATGACAACTCCTATGGCTCCTGCCGGTTGTCATACTCATCGACATGCAAGTCGTGAATCCTATTACAAAGAACATGATCTCATACATCACAATTCATCATTCATCACAACTTCTGGCCATATCACATCACATGATCAATCGCTGCAAAAACAAGTTAGACGTCCTCTAATTGTTGTTGCATCTTTTACGTGGCTGCAATTGGGTTCTAGCAAGAACATTTTCTTACCTACGAATCACCACAACATGATTTTGTCAACTTCTATTTACCCTTCATAAGGGCCCTGTTCATCGATTCCGCTCCAACTAAGGTGGGAGAGACAGACACCCGCCAGCCACCTTATGCAACTTGTGCATGTCAGTCGGTGGAACCGGTCTCACGTAAGTGTACGTGTAAGGTTGGTCCGGGCCGCTTCATCCCACAATACCGTTGAGCAAGAAAATACTAGTAGAGGCAAGTAAGATGACAAAATCCACGCCCACAACAAAGTTGTGTTCTACTCGTGCAAAGAGAACTACACATAGACCTAGCTCATGATGCCACTGTTGGGGAACGTTGCAGAAAATTAAAATTTTTTCTACGGTTTCACCAAGATCCATCTATGAGTTCATCTAAGCAACGAGTCTAGGGAGAGAGTTTGCATCTACATACCACTTGTAGATCGCGTGCGGAAGCTTGCAAGGTGATGATGTAGTCGTACTCGACGTGATCCAAATCACCGATGACCAGCGCCGAACGGACGGCACCTCCGCGTTCAACACACGTACGGGACGGGAGACGTCTCCTCCTTCTTGATCCAGCAAGGGGGAAGGAGAGGTTGATGAAGATCCAGCAGCACGACGGCGTGGTGGTGGATGCAGGGCGTCACAGCAGCAGGGCTTCGCCGAGACTACGAGGGAGAGACGTAACGGGGGGAGGTGGAGGCGCCAGGGGCTGGTGTATGAAGTCCCTCCTCTCCCCCACTATATATAGGGGTGCCAAGGGGGGGGCGCCGGCCCTAGTAGATGAGATCTACTAGGGGGGCGGCGGCCTAGGGGAGGTTTCCCTCCCCCCCAAGGCACCTAGGGGTGCCTTCCACCACTAGGACTCCTCCTAGGGGGAAACCTTAGGCGCATGGGCCTATAGGGGCTGGTACCATTGGCCCATGATGGCCAAGGCGCACCCCCTACAGCCCATGTGGCCCCCCGGGACAGGTGGCCCCACCCGGTGGACCCCCGGGACCCTTCCGGTGGTCCCGGTACAATACCGATAACCCCGAAACTTGTCCCGATGCCCGAAATAGCACTTCCTATATATAATTCTTTACCTCCGGACCATTCCGGAACTCCTTGTGACGTCCGGGATCTCATCCGGGACTCCGAACAACATTCGGGTTTCTGCATATCCATATCTTCATAACCCTAGCGTCACCGAACCTTAAGTGTGTAGACCCTACGGTTTCGGGAGACATGCAGACATGACCGAGACGCTCTCAGTCAATAACCATCAGCGGGATCTGGATACCCATGATGGCTCCCACATGCTCCTCGATGTTGTCATCGGATGAACCACGATGTCGAGGATTCGATCAAACCCTGTATGCAATTCCCTTTGTCAATCGGTACGTTACTTGCCCGAGACTCGATCGTCGGTATCCCAATACCTTGTTCAGTCTTGTTACCGGCAAGTCACTTTACTCGTACCATAATGCATGATCCCATGTCCAACACCTTGGTCACATTGAGCTCAATATGATGATGCATTACCGAGTGGGCCCAGAGATACCTCTCCGTCATACGGAGTGACAAATCCCAGTCTTGATCCGTGTCAACCCAACAGCTACTTTCGGAGATACCTGTAATGCACCTTTATAGTCACCCAGTTACGTTGTGACGTTTGATACACCCAAGGCACTCCTACGGTATCCGGGAGTTACACGATCTCATGGTCGAAGGAAGAGATACTTGACACTTGCAAAGCTCTAGCAAAACGAACTACACGATCTTTTATGCTATGCTTAGGATTGGGTCTTGTCCATCACATCATTCTCCTAATGATGTGATCCCGTTATCAACGACATCCAATGTCCATAGTCAGGAAACCATGACTATCTGTTGATCACAACGAGCTGGTCAACTAGAGGCTTACCAGGGACATAGTGTGGTCTAAGTATTCACACGTGTATTACGATTTCCGGATAATACAGTTATAGCATGAATAAAAAGACAATTATCATGAACAATGAAATATGATAATACTTTTATTATTGCCTCTAGGGCATATTTCCAACACGGATGTGCCTGGGTTGCTGGTGCCGCTACGGGCTAGCCAACTATCTTCGCCCGCGCAAAAGCGGGTCATAAGGCTTGTTAGGGCTGTCATTGTCCTTGGTTTCTCCTGGCCGAGGTGTCTGGCGAGCCATTCGTCTCGGACACTGTGCTTGAAAGCCGCTAAGGCTTCGGCATCCAGGAAGTCGACGATTTGATTCTTCTTCGTGAGAAATCTGTTCCAAAGCTTTCGGTCTGACCCTCCGGGCTGTTGAATTATGTGACTTAAATCATCTGCGTCCAGCGGTCGAACATAGGTCCCTTGAAAATTGGCCCTAAAAGCATCCTCAAGCTCCTCCCAACTTCCAATTGAGTTTTCGGGGAGGCTTTTCAGCCAGTGCCGAGCTGGTCCTTTCAACTTGAGGGGCAGGTATTTGATGGTGTGGAGATCATCTCCGCGAGCCATGTGGATGTGAAGGATAAAGTCCTCAATCCAGACCCCAGGGTCTGTCATTCCCACGTATGCCTCTATGTTCACGGGTTTGAATCCCTCTGGAAATTCGTGGTCCAGCACCTCATTGGTGAAGCATAGGGGGTGCGCGACACCACTGTATTTTGATGTGTCATGGCATTCTTCGGACGGTTGTAGCGTTTGGTTTTGATTCCGAGCTGTTATTCGGTCAGTATAGTCATTTGGGCGGCCATGATCCTGTGCCGGAGCGCGCTTCCAAGATCCGTAGATGGACCTGCTCATACCGTATTTTTTGTGCGGGTCTTCATGTAAATCATGTGCTGACTTGTGTGCGGCATCGTTAGCCGCTCTGTCGCAGCCACAGGGTGGTCGATCCGGCTGGTCGGCCATTTTATTTTTCGGATGAATGGGCTCTAAAGCCTCGTCATCGAATTCAGGCAGCAGCTTGCGCTTTGGATAGCTCTTTGTGTGGCGACTACCGCCATACTTTTCTTTAGTGTCAAGCACTTTGTTCCATCTGCTGTTGAGCGTGTTCTGCGCGGCCTTAAGCCTTTGCTTCTGTTTCTTCAGGATCCCCGCAGTGGCGATAAGCCTTCTATGAAGGTTCTCTTGTTCCGAGTGCCTTTCCGGGATGATGTGTGCATCGTCGTCCGGACTGTTCTCCTCTCCGGAGACAGGTTGACGAGCTTTACCCTCGGTGTCGCCGTGACCGGACAGCGGCTCTGTACTATGTTCGCCGTCCGCTGGCTCACCTTGCTCCATCGCTGGGTCCGTGTGGTCGTCATTTCCCTTGGAGTCGACCGGGGTATTATTATTTCTTGCGCTGCTATCACTGTTTTTGCTAAGGCGGGATTTGGTGCAGCGCCTATGTCGTCGCTTTGGTTGCTTCTTGAGGGACTATCCTTCGCTGCATCCTCCTGTTCCTCGTCGTTGTTTTCTGTGGGTGTATCCACCATTTATATATCGTGTGATGAAGTGGTTGTCCAGCGCCTTGTGGGCGGTGATTCCTCTTACTCTCCTGCATCATCGTCCATACCATTGATGTCTTCGGAGTCGAAATCAAGCATGTCGGTTAAGTCGTCGACAGTGGCTATTAAGTGGGTGGTGGGTGGGGAACGAATTCCTTCGTCGTCCGCTTCCCACTCGGGCCGGACATAGTTTGGCCGAGGGTCTCCTAATAAGGAGAGAGATCTCAATGAATCTAGCACATTGCCCAAGGGCGAGTGCCGAAAAATATCTGCGGAGGTAAACTCCATGACCGGTGCCCAATCAGATTGGATAGGCACGGATGCAGGTGGTTCGGAGCCTGTGGCCGGGGACGAATCCAAGGGTCCGATAACACAAGTTTCATAGGAGGTGAAGTCAGTATTCGGCTCTATCGCCGCTGAGTGTGCGGCTTCCGTGGCGGGGTCCAACCACTCGTCCTCGGACGGCACGATCTGCTCCGGATTGAGGGCCGGAGTAGCCACAGGTGTGATCTCCCGAACACCGTCCGACGATAGAGCTAAGTCATGCTCATCATGACTGTGCAGCGCACCTGACCTGGGCTCGAATCCGTCGAAGATCAAGTCTCCATGGATGTCGGCAGTATAGTTCAAGCTTCCAAACCTGACCTGATGGCCAGGGGCGTAGCTCTTGATCCGCTCCAGATGGCCAAGCGAGTTGGCCCGCAATACAATGCCACCGAATACGAAGATCTATTTGGGGATAAAAACCTCACCTTGGATCGCATCGTTGCCGACGGTCGAAGGAGCCATCAAGCCTTTATCGTGATGACACAGTGGAAGTGTCAATGAAAGCACCAATGTCGGTGTCAAAACCGGCAGACCTCGGGTAGGGGGCCCCGAACTGTGCGTCTAAGGCTGATGGTAACAAGAGGCGGGGACACGATGTTTACCCAGGTTCGGGCCCTCTCGATGGAGGTAATACCCTACTTCCTACTTGATTGATCTTGATGATATGAGTATTACAAGAGTTGATCTACCACTAGATCGTAGAGGCTAAACCCTAGAAGCTAGCCTATGATTATGATCGTTGTTGTTCTACAGACTAAACCCTCCAGTTTATATAGATATCGGAGGGGGCTAGGGTTACATAGAGTCGGTACAAGGGAGGAGATCTACATATCCGAATTGCCAAGCTTGCCTTCCACGCAAAGGAGAGTCCCACTCGGACACGGGACGAAGTCATCAATCTTGTATCTTCATAGTCCAACAGTCCGGCCAAAGTATATAGTTCGGCTGTCCGAGGACCCCCTAATCCAGGACTCCCTCAGTCCGCACGCTTAACGTTCGATGACGATCTGTATTATGAGTTTATGTGTTTTGATGTACCGAAGGTAGTTCAGAGTCCTAGATATGATCACGGACATGACAAGGAGTCTCTAAATGGTCGAGACATAAAGATTGATATATTGGACGGCTATATTTGGACACCGGAAGTGTTCTGGGTGATTTCGGAGAAAACTGGAGTGCCGGAGGGTTACCGAAACCCCCCGGGAGAACTAATGGGCCATATGGGCCTTTGTGTAGAGAGAGAGGGCCGGCCAGGGCAGGCCGCGCCCCCCCTCTAGTCTGAATTGGACTAGGGAAGGGGGGGGGCGCCCCCCTTTCCTTCTCCCTTCTCCTCCTTCCTTTCCCCCTCCTAGTAGGAGTAGGAAAGGGGAGTCCTACTCCTACTAGGAGGAGGACTCCTCCTCTCATGGCGCGCCCAAGGGCCAGCCGGCTCCCCTTGCTCCTTTATATACGGGGGCAGGGGGTACCCTAGGACACACAAGTTGATTGTTTAGGTGCGATGCCCCCCTCCACCATAATCCACCTCGGTCATGTCGTAGCGGTGCTTAGGTGAAGCTCTATTCCAGTAGCATCATCATCACGCCATCGTGCTGACGAAACTCTCCCTCGACACTTTCTAGATCGTGAGTTCATGGGACGTCACCAAGTCAAACATGTGCAGATCACGGAGGTGCCGTACTTTCGGTACTAGGATCGGTTGATCGTGAAGACATACGACTACATCAACCGCGTTTTCATAACGCTTCCGCTTACGGTCTACGAGGGTACGTGGAAAACACTCTTCCCCTCTTGTTGCTATGCATCAGCATGATCTTGCATGTGCGTAGGTAGTTTATTTGAAATTACTACGTTCCCCAACAGTGGCATCCGAGCTAGGTTTATGGGTAGATGTCATATCCACGAGTAGAACACAAAGGAGTTGTGGGCGTGGGTATATACATATTGCTTGCCGTCACTAGTTGATTCTTGATTCAGCAGCATTGTTGGATGAAGCGGCCCAGACCGACATTACGCGTACGCTTACGTGAGACTGGTTCTACTGATGTGCTTCACACACAGGTGGCTAGTGGGTGTCTATTTCTCCAGCTTTAGTTGAATCGGATTCAATGAACATGGTTCTTTCCGAATATCAAAAAGCAATCATATACCGTGTAGTGGTTTTTGATGCGTAGGAAAGAACAGTTCTTGCTGAGCCCGTAGCAGCCACGTAAAACTTGCAACAACAAAGTAGAGGACGTCTAACTTGTTTTTGCAGGGCATGTTGTGATGTGATATGGTCAAGACATGATGCTAAATTTTATTGTATGAGATGATCATGTTTTTAACACAGTTATCGGCAACTGGCAGGAGCCATATGGTTGTCGCTTTATTGTATGAAATGCAATCACCATGTAATTGATTTACTTTATCACTAAGTGGTAGCGATAGTCGTAGAAGCAATAGTTTGCGAAACGACAACGATGCTTCGATGGAGATTAAGGTATCAAGCCGGTGACGATGGTGATCATGACAGTGCTTTGGAGATGGAGATCAAAGGCCAAGATGATGATGGCCATATCATATCACTTATATTGATTGGATGTGATGTTTATCCTTTATGCATCTTATTTTTCTTTGTTCGACGGTAGCATTATAAGATGATCTCTCACTAAATTTCAAGGTATAAGTGTTCTCCCTGAGTATGCTCTGTTGCTACAGTTCGTTGTGCCGAGACACCACGTGATGATCGGGTGTGATAAGCTCTACGTTCACATACACCGGGTGCAAGCCAGTTTTGCACACGCAGAATACTCGGGTTAAACTTGATGAGCCTAGCATATGCAGATATGGCCTCGGAACACTAAGACCGAAAGGTCGAGCGTGAATCATATAGTAGATATGATCAACATAGTGATGTTCACCATTGAAAACTACTCCATCTCACGTGATGATTGGACATGGTTTAGTTGATATGGATCACATGATCACTTAGATGATTAGAGAGATATATATCTAAGTGGGAGTTCTTAAGTAATTTGATTAATTGAACTTTAATTTATCATGAACTTAGTACCTGATAGTATTTTGCATGTCTATGCTGTTGTAGATAGATGGCCCATGCTGTTGTTCCGTTGAAGTTTAATGTGTTCCTAGAGAAAGCTAAGTTGAAAGATGATGGTAGCAACTACATGGACTGGGTTCGTAACTTGAGGATTATCCTCGTTGCTGCACAAAAGAATTACGTCCTGGAAGCACCGCTAGGTGACAAACCCGCTGCAACAGCAACGCCAGATGTTGTGAACACCTGGCAGAGCAAAGCTGATGACTACTCGATAGTTCAGTGTGCCATGCTTTATGGCTTAGAACCGGGACTTCAACGACGTTTGAACGTCATGGAGCATATGAGATGTTCCAGGAGTTGAAGTTAATATTTCAAGCAAATGCCGGGATTGAGAGATATGAAGTCTCCAATAAGTTCTACAGCTGCAAAATGGAGGAGAATAGTTCTGTCAGTGAACATATACTCAGAATGTCTGGGTATAACAACCAATTGACTCAGCCGGGAGTTAATCTTCCTGATGATAGTGTCATTGACAGAGTTCTTCAATAAGTGCCACCAATCTACAAGAGCTTCGTGATGAACTATAATATGAAAGGGATGGATAAGACGATTCCTGAGCTCTTCGCAATGCTAAAGGCTGCAGAGGTAGAAATCAAGAAGGAGCATCAAGTGTTGATGGTCAAAAAGACCACCCGTTTCAAGAAAAAGGGTAAAGGGAAGAAGGGGAACTTCAAGAGAACAACAAGCCAGTTGCTGCTCAAGTGAAGAAACCCAAGTCTGGACCTAAGCCTAAGACTGAGTGCTTCTACTCTAAAGGAACTTGTCACTGGAAGCGGAACTGCCCCAAGTATTTGGCGGAGAAGAACGATGGCAAAGTGAAAGGTATATTTGATATACATGTTATTGATGTGTACCTTACTAACGCTCGCAGTAGTGCCTGGGTATTTGATACTAGTTTAGTTTCTAACATTTGCAACTCGAAACAGGGGATATAGATTAAGCGAAGATTGGCTAAGGACGAGGTGACGATGCGCGTGGGAAATGGTTCCAAAGTAGATGTGATCGCCGTTGGCACGCTACCTCTACATCTACCTTCGGGATTAGTTTTAGACCTAAATAATTGTTATTTGGTGCCAGCGTTGAGCATGAACATTATATCTGGATCTTGTTTGATGCGAGACGGTTATTCATTTAAATCAGAGAATAATGGTTGTTCTATTTATATGAGTAATATCTTTTATGGTCATGCACCCTTGATGAGTGGTCTATTTTTACTAAATCTTGATAATAGTGATACACATGTTCATAGTATTAAAGCCAAAAGATGTAGAGTTGATAATGATAGTGCAACTTATTTGTGGCACTGCCTTTAGGTCATATTGGTGTAAAGCGCATGAAGAAACTCCATTCAGATGGACTTCTGGAATCACTTGATTATGAATCACTTGGTACTTGCGAACCATGCCTCATGCGAAAGATGACTAAAGCTCCGTTCTCCGGAACAATGGAGCGAGCAACAGAGTTATTGGAAATCATACATACTGATGTATGTGGCCCAATGAACATTGAAGCTCATGACGGATATCATTATTTTCTCACCTTCACAGATGATTTGAGCAGATATGGGTATATCTACTTAATGAAACATAAGTCTGAAACATTTGAAAAGTTCAAAGAATTTCAGAGTGAAGTGGAAAATCATCATAACAAGAAAATCAAGTTTCTGCAATCTGATCGTGGAGGTGAATATTTGAGTTCTGAGTTTGGACTTCATCTAAAACAATGTGGAATAGTTTGCAGCTCACGCCACCTGGAACACCACAACGTAATGGTGTGTCCGAACGTCGTAACCGCACTTTATTAGATATGGTGCGATCTATGATATCTCTCACTGATTTACCGCTATCGTTTTGGGGTTATGTTTTAGAGACGGCTGCATTCACATTAAATAGTGCGCCATCTAAATCCGTTGAGATGACACCTTATGAACTGTGGTTTGGCAAGAAACCCAAGTTGTCGTTTCTTCAAGTTTGGGGTTGTGATGCTTATGTGAAAAAGCTTCAACCTGATAAACTCGAACCCAAATCAGAGAAATGTGTCTTCATAGGATACCCAAAGGAGACTATTGGGTACACCTTATATCATAGATCCGAAGGCAAGATATTCGTTGCTAAGAATGGATCCTTTCTAGAGAAGGAGTTTCTCTCGAAAGAAGTGAGTGGGACGAAAGTAGAACTTGATGAGGTAATTGTACCTTCTTCCTTATTGGAAAGTAGTTCATCACTAAAATCAGTTCCAGTGATTCCTAAACCAGTAAGTGAGGAAGCTAATGATGATGATCATGAAACTTTTGATCAAGTTGCTACCGAACCTCGTAGGTCAACCAGAGTAAGATCCGCACCAGAGTGGTACGATAATCCTATTCTGGAAGTCGTGTTACTTCATGATGAACCTACGAACTATGAGGAAGCGATGATGAGTGTCGGTGGGAAATGACACCTATGGGATCACAAGAATCCCTACTGCGGTTGCGGGGCGCGGGGTTGAAAGAAGAGCGGGTTTAACAGAGAGCACACGGTTCGTTTATCCAGGTTCGGGCCGCGAGGATGCGTAAAACCCTAGTCCTGCTTTGGTGGATGTATTCTGAGTTCTTGAACTAGCTACGGGGTGTAACGAGCTCCCAAAAAGCCGAATCCCTCTCCTTGTCGCCTTGGGCCTCCTTTTATAGAAAAGGGGTTGCCACAGTGGCACACAGGAGGTGGAAAGGCAACAGTGCTGCGAGGTTATCATGGTATTACAGGACAAAGTGCATTAAATGCGAGGCTTAGGTGTCCCTCTACTTTATCAGGGGTGGGGGCGAGGCCCGTCCCGTCCGTCGCCGCTCCTCCAAGCTTCGACATGCGCCCTGGCCAGCGATGCATGCGGTGCCATGTAGGTAGGCAGGCAGCTGAGGTGGCGCGGTGGTGGAGTCTCCACGAAGGGCTACATGTCGCCACACAGGTGCTTGCCCAGCTGGTTGGGTCGGCAGCTGCACGCGAACGGGGGCGGAGACTTGGCTGGTGTGGGCTTGACGGTGGCCCTGCTGGTGTGCTTGGCGAGGGCCTTGCCGGGTGGCCCGGCAAGGGTCTTGCCGTGGCGTGCAGGCGTCCCCGGCAAGGATCTTGCCGGGGGTCTTGTGGGTTTCTTCGGTGAGGATGGCTGCCTTCCTATCCTCATTTGACCTTGACTATTCTTTGTCTTCACGAAGATCTGCATGTCACCACAGAGGTGCCTCCCGAGCCTTGTCTAATGCATTCGTCGAGTGTTGGTGGGCTCGAGGGTCGCTCGCTCGGCTAGCATGGGCGAGCTGCCCCGGCAAGGGTCCTTGCCGGGGAAACCTGCTTTGCCCATCTGATCTTTGTGGCCTTGGTCCTTGTCATTGCTTTGCTTTGTCATGGGCTTCGATCTTACCTTGGCTTACCTCCCTTGCTCTGCTTGGTGTGGTCACGGGCGCGGCTCTGACTGCCCGTGCACAGGTAAAGGGGTACAAAAATGTGCCCCTAGTTTTGTACACCGACAGGCCCCCGGGCCAGGGCCACACATAAGCGCGACACGTTGTTAGGTTAGGCCCAAAATGGTGCGCAGGCAGGCGGGGCGGTTTTTACCATGGTAAGGTTTTTCGCGCGCTGTGCTTCCCACGACCCGTGCACGCGGCGCGGGGTGCAGGGATGTCCGTGACGTGGGCGGCATGCATGGGGTGGTTTCCACACGCAGGCGTCACATCGTGGTAAATGGGCGGCACGACCCACGGCTTCCCCATAAAAAGGGATAACCGCGGGCGCACTGTTCCTTTTACCCTTCGCGCGATCCCAATCTCGGAAACCTCCGCCTGTCTCCCTCTTCTTCTTCAAGCTTCGCCTCTGCTCGCCGCCGTTGTGCTTCTGCCACCCTCCGCTCCTCCCTCCTCCTTCAGCCACCATGGCGCCAAAATCCAGCAGGGGCAAGGGGGTGGCCAAGGATGCTGGGGCTGTGGAGCCACCGGAGTGAGCGCTGTCGGGGCAACGGATGCAGTCCGCCTTGTTCTTCTCCTCGACGGTCGACGCGTTGGAGCTTCGGGATCTCTTCAGGCCCCTGTGGGGAGTGAAGATAGGGGGGGAATTCGGGGCACCTGGCCACGCGCGTCATCCCCGCCGCCTGCGTCAACCCTGCCCCAAATCGGTACCCCTTCTTCGTTGATTACCTTTCTTGCGGGCTCTGCCCTCCCTTCTCCGATTTCTTCAGTGACATCATGCACACCTACGGCTTCCGTCTCTTGGATTTTACTCTGAATGCGATGGCATGCATGGCCGTTTTTGCGCACCTTTGCGAGGGCTTTGCCGGAGTACACCCCAGCACGGCGCTCTTCCGCCACTATTTCTTCCCTCGGATCCAGCCGGGGGTGCCGTATCTGGTTGCGTCACTTGGATCCCAAGATCCAAGGGGGTGTGCCCGGACGGCGCCATGAAGGAGAGGTGGGGGGAGTGGGCGGGGCTGGTGGTGCTGGATTGAATAGAAGGACCCGCCGGCCTTCTGCAAAGTTCGCCGGGTGCCGCCGGTTCGCGGGAACGATTGGAGCGACGTTGATGCTGCCGACGGGAGGCTCACGGTTGCCACCACCAGGATTCTCCGGCTTACCCAGGCCGGTCTCACCCTTGAAATGATCGGGGCGGATTTCATCCGCCGCCGGATTGCTCCATTGCATAACAAGGGGAGCCTAGCCTGGCTCTTCACGAACCCCGCTGACATCATGCGACTCCGCCCCGGCCTCGACCACAACTTTACGGTGCTGACACACTCCCATTTCTGCCAGTGGCTCTTCCAGCTTGACGTGGGTCGCGACGGCGAGGTTGAGCGGACCGGCAAGGTTGCGAGGGCCGCCGCAAAGGCCGGCAAGGTCCTCAAAGGGGCCGTTGTTCAAGCTGCCAATGGGGGTGGTCCCGTTGTGCAACAATTCGCGTCAGTCCGAGATCATTGCCATGATGCCGAACTGCAACGCGCATGGCCCCGACCCGAGCTGGAAGGAGCCAGAGGACGTCGAAGTGTAGTAGTTCTTTGACACCCTGCACGACGGGTACGTCGATGCCGACGCCGAGCAACTGCTTGTCATGGACACCACCCAGGCGAAGCTGGACTACATCGCCACCTGGGCGAGGGAGGCACAGCTTGCCAGGGAGGCCGGCAGTGTTGGCGGTGTGGAGGACGAGGCCGCCACGGCTGCGGAGGATGAGGAGCTCGCCCGGTGGGCGGCAGCCGCCGGGGGAGCTAGCAGCGCTGGCACCGAGGCTCCTCTGGTCGAGGATGTGACTGGTGAGTCGTCATTGGAGGAGGCCGAGACCGCAGATCTGACGCCACCTACGGGGAGGGGGCAAGTCTTGCGGCGGGCTAGTTCCGGCGAGCCGGTCCGGCCCCGTAGGGTTGTGTAGCCGCAGCTGACCCCAGAGGGGTCCTGGCCCCACACGAGGGCCGCAGCGGCGAAGGAGCCGGCAAAGGTCGCAGTGAAGAAGAAGACGGCCGCTCCTTCTTCATCCAAGCGTGCCTAGACGCTGCCTCCCTCCCCTCCTCCGGCGAACATCGGCGCGGGGATCACCTTTGATTATGGATCCCTTAGTTCGAGGAGGAAGAGGAAGGCAGCAGAGGAGGAGGAGGACGATGAGTAAGCATCCGGTTCCTCCCCATTATTTCTGCCTCCCCAACCTGCGTTACTGATCTTGACTTGTCTTCGTCTTTGCAGGGACGCGGAGACGCTAGCCCAGAGAGCAAAAAGGGCCAAGGCCTCGGCGGGTGGCCATCCCCCGGCTAGTACTTCGAGGGCGCCCCTGGTGGTATTGAGCAGCCCGGACAGCAGCCCCCGGCAAAGCCCCCAGCGTAAGTTCATCATTCTTCTCTCTTCGACATGTGTCAGGGGTGCGACACTTTGGTACTGACCTTGCCAGGTGTGCAGGAGGGGAGCGGCAGGAGGAGCAACAGGGGGCTACTCTCAACACGCCGCCCCCATCGACCACGCCGCCCCGAGGGACGTTCCCGACAAGGGCACCAAGCACCGGGCCCACACACATGGAGGAGGAGGAAGAGAACTTGGGCGCCGGTGGCTTTGCCTCGACGCCGAATGTTGGCAGAGAGGGGACTTCCGTTTCCCAGCCGGGTGTCGGCATCGGTAAGTCGTTCTCCATTTCGTCCCTACTTCTTCTTCTTTCCGGCTCTTGGTCTTGGCTTTGCCTCACCCCTGTCTTCGGTGCCCAGATTCCTCCTTGGTGGACCCAGAGGATATGGACGCCGTCGTCGAGGGTGTCCCCAAGGCCGCCGAGGCGGACGCCGAGAAGGTCGCCGCCGAGGAGGCCGCCAAGGACGCTGCCGAGGAGGCCGCCGGGGGCCCTTCCAGGGAGGCCGACAAGGCTGCCGCTAAAGAGACCGGCAAGGGGCTTGACGGGGAGACAGAGGAGGAGGTTGGTGACCGGCCTTCCTCCTCTGCTGCTTCCGGCTCCGACAAGTACCTGAGGGTGAGTGACAACTTGTTCATCCACCTTCCGGGCGCGTCGAGCACCAGGACGCCTGTTGAAGGAGAGGTGTTCGACGATGAGGTGCTTGCCACCGCCGGGCTCGAAGTCATCGACGTGCCAATCGTCGACGGCGGCGGTTCGCAGGAAGGGCGGCTCCTCTACGCCATGGGCGCCAGCTTCCAGAAGCTCCAGGCGCTCCACCGCGCCCGCCTGGACAAGGTTGAGTCCAGCATGGCGGTGGTGGAGAAGGTGGAGGCGGACCTCCAGGAGTGCGTCACCGAAGCGCGGGATTTGTTCCGCGAGGCCAGCAAGAAGTTCTAGGCGGCCTAGGACGAGCAGGCCAGGCGCGACGTGGAGCTTACAATGAAGCTCGCCGATGTCGAGAAAGCCCAGGAGGCGGTGAAGAACTCGGCCGAGGCCGCCGAGGCCGTTCGGACCCAGCACGAGGCCACGGTAAACTCCTAGGAGGAGGATCTTGCCACACGCGAGGAGAAGCTCGCTGCCACACTTCGTGGCAAAGATGCCGAGGTGGAGAAGCTTTTCCTGTAGCGGACCAGTGAGCTGGAGCAGAGGCACAAGGAGGCACTCAATGCCCAGGCCCAGGTTCACGCCAGCAAGGTGAAGGAGCTGGATGAGGAGTGCCACAGGCTAACAGAGCAGGCGTTGAAGCTGTCCTGGGAGAAGGACGCACTTAACGGTGCTCTGACGGAGGCACAGGGCGCGGTCATTGGCAAGGCTGGGGAGCTTGCCGAGGCCAACAACTCCATCGGGGATCTCAAGCTGAAGCTGAAGGGTCTCAAGGAGGCGCTGGAGGAGGCCAAGACTCGAGAGGAAAACCTGGCCACATCGCTGGAGGGCGAGAAGCAGTTGTGGCAGAACGAAGGCCTCAACTTCACCGATCATGTGGCGGGCGAGAACTATTGGCTCGAACGCCTTGCTGCCGTCGCCAACCAGGCTGCCGCGCAGCTTGCCACCATGGGGATGCCGGACGTGAGGTATGCCCCGGAGTGGAACGTGAGCGCCCATTACACCCTGACCTTGTTCTTTGAGAAGGTCGTCCATGCTCTGGAGCAGCTCCATGCCAACCGGGCGGCCTCACTGGCCGAGGAGTCTCAGATGCTTTGCCAGGGTGCCATGATCAAGGTCATCACCAAGTTGGCGCACTGGTACCCCGACCTCGACTTCGACGCCGGGCTGGAGAGCTTGCCAGAGGGTGTTGACCTCACGTCGCTCACGGAGCGCATCAACCCCATCATCAGCCGTGTCGACGGAATTCTGAGGGTGGAGGACCAGCGCCGGGATTAGGCATCCCATTCCTCATTGCCGCTGCGGGTTCACAACCAAGACAATTGCTATATCTAGTTAGAACCGCGGCAACAATTTGATGTAACATAACTCTGCAGCACTTTCAGTACTATGCATGTTATTTCCCTGTTTGATTTCCCTTTGTATACGCACCCTACGCCAACTGGGGAGGCTTGCCGACGTGGAAGCCCAAGGCGGCGTCTTGGGGACGGATCCCCATTGGCCTGCCGGGTATGCGTGCTACCGGACGAGTCACCTTACCGTTCTTAACGCGCCCGCTCAAACTGTCGAGCTTGACTCGAGTCAAAATCGAGAGTGTTGTCAATCGCAAAAGGCTAACCCTACCGCACTTGACGCGGCCGCTTGAGCTGTTGAGCGGACTCGAAATAGGGCAAGGACATTGCCTATAGCGGGAGAGCCCCATGGCGTGCAGGTTTTCCATACAAAGGCACGACATCTCCGAGGGAAATAACCTTGTATAAAGAGGAAAGAAAGTAGTCAGGGTTCGGTGTGACTTAGCTTCTGCTTGTAGTCGCGCCGACGTCGATCTTTTGACCCCTTCTCCTGCTTCTCTTAGAGCCATCACCATGAAGAAACGCTCACTTAACTGCTAAAACCGATTCTCACAATTGCGCCCTCCCTACCTGGCGCACCAAGGATGTTGGTGGGAAACGACACCTATGGGATCACAAGAATCCCTACTGTGGTTGCGGGGCGCGGGGTTAAAAGAAGAGCAGGTGTAACAGAGAGCACACGGTTCGTTTATCCAGGTTCGGGCCGCGAGGATGCGTAAAACCCTAGTCCTGCTTTGGTAGATGTATTCTGAGTTCTTGAACTAGCTACGAGGTGTAACGAGCTCCCAAAAAGCCGAATCCCTCTCCTCTTCGCCTTGGGCCTCCTTTTATAGAAAAAGGGGTTGCCACAGTGGCACACAGGAGGTGGAAAGGCAACAATGTTGCGAGGTTATCCTGGTATTACAGGACAAAGCGCATTAAATGCGAGGCTTAGGTGTCCCTCCACTTTATCGTGGGCGGGGGCGAGGCCCGTCCCATCCGTCGCCGCTCCTCCAAGCTTCGACACGCGCCCTGGCCAGCGATGCATGCGGTGCCATGTAGGTAGGCAGGTAGCTGAGGTGGCGCGGTGGTGGAGTCTCCACGAAGGGCTACATGTCGCCATACAACTGCCTGCCCAGCTGGTTGGGTCGGCAGCTGCATGCGAACGGTGGCGGAGACTTCGCTGGTGTGGGCTTGACAGTGGCCCTGCTGGTGTGCTTGGCAAGGGCCTTGCCGAGTGGCCCGACAAGGGTCTTGCCGTGGCGTGCAGGTGTCCCCGACAAGGATCTTGCTGGGGGTCTTGTGGGTTTCTTCGGTGAGGATGGCTGCCTTCCTATCCTCATTTGACCTTGACTATTCTTTGTCTTCACGAAGATCTGCATGCCACCACAGAGGTGCCTCCCGAGCCCTGTCCAATGCATTCGTCGAGTGTTGGTGGGCTCGAGGGTGGCTCGCTCGGCTGGCGTGGGCGAGCTGCCCCAGCAAGGGTCTTGCCGGGGCCGCTGAGGCTACCCCGGCAAGGGTCCTTGCCGAGGAAACCTTCTCTGCCCATCTGATCTTTGTGGCCTTGGTCCTTGTCGTTGCTTTGCTTCGTCTTGGGCTTCGATCTTACCTGGGCTTACCTCCCTTGCTCTGATTCGTGTGGTCACGGGCGTGGCTCTGACTGCCCGTGCACTGGTAAAGGGGTACAAAAAATGTGCCTCTAGTTTTGTACACCGACAATGAGCCCAGATTCCACAAAATGACATGAGGCCATGAAATCTGAGATGGGATCCATGTATGAGAACAAAGTATGGACTTTGGTTGACTTGCCCGATGATCGACAGGCCATAGAGAATAAATGGATCTTCAAGAAGAAGACTGAGACTGATGGTAATATTACTGTCTACAAAGCTCGGTTTGTTGCAAAAGGTTTTCTACAAGTTCAAGGAGTTGACTACGATGAGACCTTCTCACCCATAGCGATGCTGAAGTCCGTCCGAATCATGTTAGCAATTGCCGCATTTTATGATTATGAAATTTGGCAAATGGATGTCAAAACTGCATTCCTTAATGTATATCTTGAAGAAGAGTTGTATATGATGCAACCAGAAGGTTTTGTCGATCCAAAAGATGCTAACAAAGTGTGCAAGCTCCAGCGATCCATTTATGGACTGGTGCAAGCCTCTCAGAGTTGGAATATAGGCTTTGATAGTGTGATCAAAGCATATGGTTTTATATAGACTTTTTGAGAAGCCTGTATTTACAAGAAAGTGAGTGGGAGCTCCGTAGCATTTCTAATATTATATGTAGATGACATATTGTTGATTGGGAATGATACTGAATTTCTGAATAGCATAAAAGGATGCTTGAATAAGAATTTTTCAATGAAAGACCTCGGTGAAGCTGCTTATATATTAGGCATCAAGATCTATAGAGATAGATCAAGACGCTTAATTGGACTTTCACAAAGCACATACCTTGATAAAGTTTTGAAGAAGTTCAAAATGGATCAGGCAAAGAAAGGGTTCTTGCCTGTATTAGACGGTGTGAAGTTGAGTAGGACTCAATGCCTGACCACTGCAGAAGATAGAGAGAAAATGAAAGGTGTTCCCTATGCTTCAGCCATAGGCTCTATCATGTATGCAATGCTGTGTACAGACCTGATGTGTGCCTTGCTATCAGTTTAGCAGGGAGGTACCAAAGTAATCCAGGAGTGGATCACTGGACAACAGTCAAGAACATGCTGAAATACCTGAAAAGGACTAAGGATATGTTTCTCGTATATGGAGGTGACAAAGAGCTCGTCGTAAACGGTTACGTCGATGCAAGCTTTGACACTGATCCAGATGACTCTAAGTCACAAACCGAATACGTGTTTTTATTAAATGGTGGAGCTGTCAGTTGGTGTAGTTCCAAGCAGAGCGTCGTGGTGGGATCTACGTGTGAAGCGGAATACATAGCTGCTTCGGAAGCAGCAAATGAAGGAGTCTGGATGAAGGAGTTCATATCCGATCTAGGTGTCATACCTAGTGCATCGGGTCCAATGAAAATCTTTTATGACAATACTGGTGAAATATGCCCTAGAGGCAATAATAAAGTTGTTATTTATATTTCCTTATATCATGATAAATTTTTATTATTCATGCTAGAATTGTATTAACCGGAAACTTAGTACATGTGTGAATACATAGACAAATAGAGTGTCACAAGTTTGCCTCTACTTGACTAGCTCGTTGAATCAATGATGGTTATGTTTCCTAACCATAGACATGAGTTGTCATTTGATTAACGGGATCACATCATTAGATAATGATGTGATTGACTTGACCCATCCGTTAGCTTAGCACGATGACCGTTTAGTTTGTTGCTATTGCTTTCTCCATAACTTATACATGTTCCTATGACTATGAGATCATGCAACTCCCGAATACCGGAGGAAGACTTTGTGTGCTACCAAACGTCAAAACATAACTGGGTGATTATAAAGGTGCTCTACAGGTGTCCCCGATGGTGTTTGTTGAGTTGGCATAGATCGAGATTAGGATTTTCCACTCCAATTGTCGAAGAGGTATCTCTAGGCCCTCTCGGTAATGTACATCACTATAAGCCTTGCAAGCAATGTAGCTAATGAGTTAGTTATGGGATGTAGCATTACGGAATGAGTAAAGAGACTTTCCGGTAATGACATTGAACTAGATATTCAGATACCGACGATCGAATCTCGGGCAAGTAACATACAGATGACAAAGGGAACAACGTATATCGTTATGCAGTTTGACCGATAAAGATCTTTGTAGAATATGTGGGAGCCAATATGAACATCCAGGTTCCACTATTGGTTATTTACCGGAGACGTGTCTCGGTCATGTCTACATAGTTCTCGAACCCGTAGGGTCGGCACTTTTAACATTCGGTGACGATTGGTATTATGAGTTTCTGCGTTTTGATGTATCGAAGGTAGTTCGAAGCCCCGGATATGATGACGGACATGACAAGGAGTCTCAAAATGGTTGAGACATAAAGATTGATATATTGTATGGCTATATTCG
Source organism: Triticum aestivum (assembly GCF_018294505.1). Lineage (NCBI taxonomy): Eukaryota > Viridiplantae > Streptophyta > Magnoliopsida > Poales > Poaceae > Triticum > Triticum aestivum. Next base: position 496,553,292 of record NC_057809.1, on the reverse strand, counting down.
GACACCGGAAGTGTTCCGAGTGATTTCGAAGAAAACCGGAGTGCTGGAGGGTTACCGGAACCCCCCGGGAGAACTAATGGGCCACATGGGCCTTAGTGGAGAGAGAGAGAGGGCCGGCTAGGGCAGGCCGCGCGCCCCTCCCCCTCTAGTCCTAATTGGACTAGGGAAGGGGGCGGCGCCCCCCTTTCCTTCTCCCTTCTCCTCCTTCCTTTCCCCCTCCTAGTAGGAGTAGGAAAGGGGAGTCCTACTCCTACTAGGAGGAGGACTCCTCCTCTCCTGGCGCGCCCAAGGGCCGGCTAGCCTCCCCCTTGCTCCTTTATATACGGGGGCAGGGGCACCCTAGGACACACAAGTTGATTGTTTCTAGCCGTGTGCGGTGCCCCCCTCCACCATAATCCACCTTGGTCATATCGTAGCGGTGCTTAGGCGAAGCTGTGTTCCGGTAGCATCCTCATCACCGCCATCACGTTGTTGTGCTGACGAAAATCTCCCTCGACACTCTGCTGGATCGTGAGTTCGTGGGACGTCACTGAGCCGAACGTGTGCAGATCACAGAGGTGCCGTACTTTCGGTACTAGGATCAGTCATTCGTGAAGACATACGACTACATCAACCGCGTTGTCATAACGCTTACGCTTACGGTCTACAAGGGTACATGGACAACACTCTTCCCCTCTCGTTGCTATGCATCACCCTGATCTTGCATGTGCGTAGGATTTATTTTGAAATTACTACGTTCCCCAACAGGTGGATGGCCCCCCTCTGGTGCTTTCTTCGCCCAATATTTTATATATATCCCAAAACAGACTTCCGTGGAGTTTCAGGACTTTTGGAGTTGTGCAGAATAGGTCTATAATATTTTCTCCTTTTCCAGCCCAGAATTCCAGCTGTCGACATTCTCCCTCTTCGTGCACACCTTGTAAAATAAGAGAGAATATGCATAAGTATTGTGACATAATGTGTAATGACAACCCATAATGCAATAAATATCGATATAAAAGCATGATGCAAAATGAACGTATCAACTCCCCCAAGCTTAGACCTCGCTTGTCCTCAAGTGGAAGCCGATAACGAAAAATATGTCCACATGTTTAGAGATAGAGGTGTCGATAAAATAAAATACGGACATGAGGGCATCATGATCATTCTTAGAACAACAGCATATATGTATATATATTGTCATATGATTTATTATGCTAAAGTAACAATCTATTCACAATGTGAAGTATGAATCAAAAACTTTATTGAAAACTAACAAACTATAATCTCAGTCATTGAAGCAATTGAAATTTATCATAACATCAGAAAGAGTCAATATAAGAGCTTTTCAGCAAGTCGACATACTCAACTATCATTTAGTCTTTCACAATTGCTAACACTCAACTAATACTTATGAGTATGAAGCTTTAATCGGACAGTAGAAAGATAGGGGCTTATAGTTTTGCCTCCCAATCTTTTGCCTCAAGGGTAATGTCAACAATAATATTTTATGAAAACCCACATATAATTAGCTATATATATCAGGATCTTTCCAACACATAGTGCTTGCCAAAGGATAAAATGTAAAAAGGAAAGGTGAAGATCACCATGAATCTTGTATAAAGTATAGGACAAAAATAAAAGATAGGCCCTTCGCAGAGGGAAGCAGAGGCTGTCATGTGTTTTTATGGTTGGATGCACAAAATCTTAATGCAAAAGAACATCACTTTATATTGCCACTTGTGATATGGACCTTTATTCTGCAGTCCGTCGCTTTTATTTCTTCCACATCACAAGATCGTATAAAGCTTATTTTCTCCACACTAATAGATCATACATATTTAGAGAGCAATTTTTATTTCTTGCAACAATGACAACTTACTTGAAGGATCTTACTCAATCCATAGGTAGATATGGTGGACTCTCATGGCAAAACTGGGTTTAAGGATATTTGGAAGCACAAGTAGTATCTCTACTTGGTGCAAAGAATTTGGCTAGCATGAGGGGGAAAGGCAAGCTCAACATGTTGGATGATCCATGACAATATAATTTATTTTGGATGTAAGAAAACATACCCCATTACGTTGTCTTCCTTCTCCAACGTCAACCTTTTAGCATGTCATATCTTAATGAGTGCTCACAATCATAAAAGATGTCCAAGATAGTATATTTATATGTGAAAACCTCTCTTTCTTTATTACTTCCCATTAATTGCAACGATGACTAAAACTATGTTTGTCAACTCTCAACAACTTTTATTCATCATACTCTTTATATGTGAAGTCATTACTCTCCATAAGATAAATATGATCTCTTTATTTCTTTTTATTTTTTTTCTCTTTTTCTCAAGATCATAGCAAGATAACCAAGCCCTTGACTCAAAACTAATCTTTATTATATATAGCTCACGGACTCGATTACATAGAAGGATCATAAAGCAAAAGTCAAAACTAGATCATACTAAACTTTATTTTACTAGATCAAGATATAACCAAAAGGATCGAACTAAGAAAAACGGTAAAGATAGAAGTCTGATGGTGATACGATATCGGGGCACCTCTCCCAAGCTTGGCAGTTGCCAAGGGGAGTGCCCATACCCATGTATTTATCTCTCTTTATTCGGAGGTGGTGATGTGATATTCTTAGCGATGATGCCCCTTAGGATATGATTCTCTTCCTCGAGCTGATTGACTTGCTTCTTGAGATCCATTATTTCCTTATGGAGCTTATCCGTGATGGCTAAAGCTCCTTTCACCCATGGATGTGGCATAGCTGCGGGAGAACACGTAACACTCTTTTTCATATTTTTGTAAGAAAGAAATTTAACATTAGGAGGGATGACCGAGTTTGGAATTGATGAGCTCTGAAGTTCCTCCATCGTTAATCTGGCTTGGAGACGAGAGGTAACTTCTTGATCCTCCTCCATGGCATCTATCCTTTTTAAGTCGGCCTCCATCTCTTCCTTCGTCGATGGCCCAAAGTGGTCAGCATCACTGTTTGCTCCTGGACCTGGTATCAGATGAGACACCCGACTCTCCCCGGCTGACTGTTGAGAAGACATCTTGCTCTAGATCTGCTGCAGAAACAACTCAAAACAAAAACAAAGGATATTTGCGTGGTATAGTGGTCAAAACCTTCGGGAGATTATATAATGAATTTTTACCAACCAAAAGAAGTATCGTGCAAGAAAACGGAGTCCGGAGGACACACGAGGTGACCATGAGGTAGGGGCGCGCCCAGGGGGTAGCGCACGCCCTCCACCCTTGTGGATGCCTCGTGTCATTTCCGGACTACTTCTAATTTTCCTATTTTCTTAAATATTCCAAAACAGAGAAAAATTGCTATTAGAACTGTTTTGGAGTCGGTTTACTTACCATACCACATACCTCTTCCTTTTTGGAGGCTGAAACGTTCTGGAAGGTGTCCCTTATATACTCCTCCGGGGTTACGGTTTCAATAACATTTGTTTCAACATTTATAGGATTACCTGAGATATAATGTTTGATTCTTTGACCGTTCACCACTCTCGGATTTGTGCCTTCGAAGTTGTTGATTTTAATGGCACCGAAACGATAGACCTCCTCGATAACGTAAGGACCTTCCCATATAGAGAGGAGTTTTCCTGCAAAAATCTTAAACGAGAGTTGTATAACAATACATAATCATCCACATTAAACTCATGTTTTTGTATCCTTTTGTCATGCCATCTTTTAACTTTTTGTTTAAACAATTTGGCATTTTCATAGGCCTGGGTTCTCCACTCATCAAGTGAGCTAATGTCAAATAGTCTCTTCTCGCCGGCAAGTTTGAAATCATAATCGAGCTCTTTAATGGCCCAATATGCTTTATGTTCTAGTTCAAGAGGTAAGTGACATGCTTTTCCATAAACCATCTTATACGGAGACATACCCATAGGGTTTTTATATGAAGTTCTATAGGCCCATAATGTATCATCAAGTTTCTTGAACCATTTCTTTCTAGATCTATTAAAAGTCTTTTGCAAAATTAATTTAAGATCTCTATTACTCAGTTCTACTTGACCACTAGCCTGTGGGTGATATGGAGATGCAATTCTATGATTAACATCATACTTAGCAAGCATTTTACGAAAAGCACCATGAATAAAATGTGAACCACCATCAGTCATCAAGTATCTAGGGACTCCAAACCTTGGAAAAATAACTTCTTTAAGCATGTTAATAGAGGTGTTATGATCAGCACTACTAGTTGGAATAGCTTCTACCCACTTAGTAATGTAATCAACAACAACTAAAATATGTGTATACCCATTAGAGGAAGGAAACGGTCCCATATAATCGAAGCCCCAAACGTCAAATGGTTCTATAACAAGTGAATAATTCATAGGCATTTCTTGACATCTACTAATATTACCAATTCTTTGACATTCATCACAAGACAAGACAAACTTACGGGCATCCTTGAAAAGAGTAGGCCAATAAAAACCGGATTGCAATATCTTATGTGCAGTTCTATCTCCAGCGTGGTGTCCTCCATAATCCTCGGAGTGACACTTGCGCGGGATTTTTTCCTGTTCATGCTTAGGTACACAACGTCTAATAACACAATCTACTCCTTCTTTATAAAGGTGTGGGTCATCCCAGAAGTAATGTCTTAAATCATAGAAAAACTTTTTCTTTTGCTGGTATGTGAAACTAGGTGGTATAAATTTAGCAACAATGTAATTAGCATAATCAACATATCATGGAGCAGTACGAGAAGCATTTATGACAGCTAATTGTTCATCAGGAAAGATATCATCAATAGGTAGTGGGTCATCAAGAACATTCTCTAACCTAGATAAGTTCTCTGCAAAGGGGTTCTCAGCTCCCTTTCTATCAATAATATGCAAATCAAATTCTTGTAGTAGGAGAACCCATCTAATAAGTCTAGGTTTAGCATCTTTCTTTTCAGTAAGAAATTTAATAGCAGCATGATCGGTGTGAACAGTTACTTTAGAATCAACAATATAAGATATGAACTTATCACAAGCAAACACAACTGCTAAAAATTATTTTTCAGTAGTAGCATAATTTCTTTGGGCACTGTCTAGAGTTTTACTAGCATACTGGATAACATTTAATTTCTTATCAACTCTTTATCCTAGAACACCTATAGCATAATGAGACATCTCCAACGTATCTATAATTTTTGATTGCTCCATGCTATATTATCTACTGTTTTGGACTATATTGGGCTTTATTTTCCACTTTTATATTATTTTTGGGACTAACCTATTAACCGGAGGCCCAGCCCAGAATTGCTGTTTTTTTGCCTATTTCAGTATTTTGGAGAAACATAATATCAAATGGAGTCCAAACGGAATGAAACCTTCGAGAACGTGATTTTCTCACTGAACATGATCCAAGAGGCTTGGACCCTACGCCAAGGCATCAGAGAGGCGGTCACGAGGGTGGGGGCGCGCCCCCCTACCTCGTGGGCCCCTCGGTGCTCCACCGATGTACTCCTTCCTCCTATATATACCTATGTACCCCCAAACGATCAGAACAGGAGCTAAAAACCTAATTCCACCACCGCAACTTTCTGTATCCACGAGATCCCATCTTGGGGCCTGTTCCGGAGCTCCGCCGGAGAGTACCATCATCACGGAGGGCTTCTACATCACCATAGCCTCTCCGATGAAGTGTGAGTAGTTTACCTCAGACCTCCGGGTCCATAGTTAGTAGCTAGATGGCTTCTTCTCTCTTTTTGGATCTCAATACAAAGTTCTCCCCCTCTCTTATGGAGATCTATTCGATGTAATCTTCTTCTTTTTGCGGTGTGTTTGTTGAGACCGATGAATTGTGGGTTTATGATCAAGTCTATCTATGAATAATATTTGAATATTCTCTAAATTCTTTTATGTATGATTGGTTATCTTTACAAGTCTCTTCGAATTATCCGTTTGGTTTCGCCAACTAGATTGGTAGTTCTTGCCATGGGAGAAGTGCTTAGCTTTGGGTTCGATCTTGCGGTGTCCCTTCCCAGTGACAGAAGGGGCAGCAAGGCACGTATTATATCGTCGCCATCGAGGATAACAAGATGGGGTTTATTTCATGTTGCATGAATTTATCTCTCTGCATCATGTCATCTTGCTTATGGCGTTACTCTAATTTTAACTTAATACTCTAGATGCATGCTGGATGGCAATCGATGAGTGGAGTAATAGTAGTAGATGCAGAATCATTTCGGTCTACTTGTCATGGACGTGATGCCTATATACATGATCATGCCTAGATATTCTCATAACTATGCTCAATTCTGTCAATTGCTCAACAGTAATTTGTTCACCAATCGTAGAATACTTATGCTCTTGAGAGAAGCCACTAGTGAAACCTATGGCCCCCGGGTCTATTCTCATCATATCAATTTCCATCACTTTAATCTTGCTTTGCTTTTTTACTTTGCCTTTACTTTTCACTTTGCATCTCTATACCAAAAATACCAAAAATATTATATCTATCAGATCTCACTCTCGTAAGTGACTGTGAAGGGATTGACAACCCCTAATCGCGTTGGTTGCGAGTAGCTATCGTTTTGTGCAGGTATGAGGGACTTGAGCGTGGCCTCCTACTGGATTGATACCTTGGTTCTCAAAAACTGAGGGAAATACTTACGCTACTCTGTTGCATCATCCCTTCCTCTTCGGGGAAATCCAACGCAAGCTCAAGAGGTAGCAAGAAGGATTGCTGGCGCCTTTGCTGGGGAGTCGACGCAAAAAGTCAACATACCAAGTACCCATCACAATCCCTATCTCTCGCATTACATTATTTGCCATTTGCCTCTCGTTTTCCTCTCCCCCACTTCACCCTTGCCGTTTTATTCGCCCTCTCTCTCTATCCTCCCTCTCCTTTTCTGTTTGCCTCTTTTTACCCGCTTCCCTTTTTGTTTGCTCGTGTGCTAGTTTGTTTGGTTGTCGTCATGGCTAGTCTCATATCTTCTCCGTTGTCTTTCGAGAGTGAAGTTCTAAATTTTAAACAAAGGGAGGAAGAAAATCTAAAAGATGCTTGGTATAGAATTTGCAATGCTCAAAATAGATCTACCAGGAAACAATCTACCTTAGTTCTTCTCTGCAATTTTTATGTAGGTGTTAATCCTTGGTATAGATATATCCTCGATACCATTACCGGAGGGAACTTCCTGGGTAGCCATACTTTTGATTCTTATAATGCTATGTTAGATTTATTTGGCTCACCACCCCTTTTGGTTAATGGAACCATGTTAACTTTGGAGCATGTTATGCAAAGACTTGAAATTATTGAAAATAAAGTTGCTACTATTGAATTAATTGAAAATCTAGATAAAAAGATCCACAATCAAATTACTCAATATGGATCTAAGGTAGGAATGACTTTGAAAAATATTAAGGAAAAGGAACCCATAGTTAATGAGAAGATAAACTTAGATTCTACTAGAATTGATAAACTTGAGGGTATCATTACAAACTTGGGAACCGCTTTTTCTTCCATAAAGAATACTCCAAGTCCTCCTACTAAAATTGCCAAGCTTATGTATGTTCCTAAAAATAAGGGTGAATCATCTAGTAAGGAAACTGTGGATCTTAAATCTATAAGTATTCATCCCAATCTTTTTGCTATCATTAAGGAACCAATTACTACAAATGAATTTTTTGATCTTGTGCCTAAAAGTTTGATAATCACTAGGAAGAAATAAATTCCTATGGGAAATAGATGCCTCAACGAAGAATTGCCTACCAAAGATGGCAATACCTAGATCTATCCTCGCTTTTATACCTAGCTAGGGGCGTTAAATGATAGCGCTTGTTGGCAGGCAACCCAATTTTATTTTTATTCCTTGCTTTTTGCTCCTGTTTAGTAATAAATAATTTATTTAGCCTATGTTTTGGTTGTGTTTTTGTGTTTAATTAGTGCTTGTGCCAAGTAGAACCGTTGGGAAGACTTGGGGAAAGTCTTGTTGAACTTGCTGTAAAAAACAGAAACTTTAGCGCTCAGGAGAACTGCTGTCATTTTTATTTGAAGAGTGATATTTAGTTAATTATTTTTGAAGATGATTAATATATAAATAATCCTCACGTCCATCAATTTATTTTAGAATTTTTGAGGTTCCAGATCTTGCTCTAGCTACAGATTACTACAGACTGTTCTGTTTTTGACAGATTCTGTTTTTCGTGTGTTGTTTGCTTATTTTGATGAATCTATGGCTAGTAAGATAGTTTATAATCCATAGAGAAGTTAGAATACAGTAGGTTTAACACCAATATAAATAAATAATGAGTTCATTACAGTACCTTGAAGTGGTTTTTTTGTTTTCTTTCGCTAACGGAGCTCACGAGTTTTCTACTTTAAGTTTTGTGTTGTGAAGTTTTCAAGTTTTGGGTGAATTCTTTTGATGGATTATGGAACAAGGAGTGGCAAGAGCCTAAGCTTGGGGATGCCCATGGCACCCCCAAGATAATCCAAGGACACCAAAAATTCAAAACTTGGGGATGCCCCAGAAGGCATCCCCTCTTTCGTCCACTTCCATCGGTAATTTACTTGGAGCTATATTTTTATTCACCAACATGATATGTGTTTTGCTTGGAGCGTCTTGTATTATTTGTGTCTTTGTGTTTTAGTATGACACAATCATCCTTGTTGTACACACCTTTTGAGAGAGCCATACACGAATTAAAATTTGAAATAAATACTCTATGTGCTTCACTTATATCTTTTGAGGATTATAATTTTTCTCTATGTGCTTCACTTATATCTTTTGATCTATGTACTTTTGCTCTATGTGCTTCACTTATATCTTTTGAGCGTTATAATTTTGCTCTATGTGCTTAACTTAGATCTTTTAGAGCATGGTGGTGGATTCGTTTTAAAGAAACTATTGATCTCTCATGCTTCACTTAAATTATTTTGAGAGTCTCTTAATAGCATGGTAATTTGCTTAATAATAATATGCTTGGTATTCAAGATTTGTGAAACTTTCTTTTGAGTGTGTTGAATACTAAGAAAGATTGAAGCATGATAATTGTTTTGAGATATGGAGGTGATAATATTAGAGTCATGCTAGTTGAGTAGTTGTGAATTTAAAGAATACTTGTGTTAAAGTTTGTGATTCCCGTAGCATGCACGTATGGTGAACCATTATGTGATGAAGTCGGAGCATTCTTTATTTATTGATTGTCTTCCTTATGAGTGGCGGTCGGGGACGAGTGATGGTCTTTTCCTACCAATGTATCCCCCTAGGAGCATGCGTGTAATACTTTGCTTTGATAACTTCTAGATTTTTGCAATAAGTATATGAGTTCTTTTATGACTAATGTTGAGTCCATGGATTATACGCACTCTCACCCTTCCACCTTTGCTAGCCTCTCTAATACCGCACACCTTTCGCCGGTATCATACACTCACCATATACCTTCCTCAAAATAGCCACCATATCTACCTATTTTGGCATTTCCATAGCCATTCTGAGATATATTGCCATGCAACTTTCCACCATTCCATTTATCATGACACATTCATCATTGTCATATTGCATATCCCGGTACACCGCCGTAGGCATTCATATAGAGTCATATTTTGTTCTAAGTATCGAGTTGTAATTGTTGAGTTGTAAGAAAAATAAAAGTGTGATGATCATCATTTTTAGAGCATTGTCCCAAGTGAGGAAAGAATGATGGAGACTATGATTCCCCCATAAGTCGGGATGAGACTCCGGACGAAAAATAAATAAAAGAGGCCAAAGAAGCCCAAATAAAAAGAGGCCATCAAAAAGAGAAAAGGCACAAATAAAAAAATGAGAGAAAAAGAGAGAAGGGACAATGTTACTATCCTTTTACCACACTTGTGCTTCAAAGTAGCACCATGATCTTCATAATAGAGAGTCTCTCATGTTATCACTTTCATATACTAGTGGGAATCTTTCATTATAGAACATGGCTTGTATATTCCAGTGATGGGCTTCCTCAAATTACCCTAGGTCTTCATGAGCAAGCAAGTTGGATGCACACCCACTTAGTTTCTTTTTTAGCTTTCATATACTTATAGCTCTAGTGCATCCGTTGCATGACAATCCCTACTCACTCACATTGATATCTATTGATGGGCATCTCCAAAGCCTGTTGATACGCCTAGTTGATGTGAGACTATCTTCCCCTCCTTTTGTCTTCTCCACAACCACCATTCTCTTCCACCTATAGTGCTATATCCAAGGCTCACGCTCATGTATTGCGTGAAGATTGAAAAAGTTTTGAAAAAGTTAGAGTATGAAACAATTGCTTGGCTTGTCATCGGGGTTGTGCATGATTTAAATACTTTGTGTGGTGAAGATAGAGCATAACCAGACTATATGATTTTGTAGGGATAACTTTCTTTGGCCATGATATTTTGAGAAGACATAATTGCTTTGTTAGTATGCTTGAAGTATTATTATTTTTATGTCAATATAAACTTTTGTCTTGCATCTTTCGAATCTGAATATTCATATCACAATTAAGAAGATTTGCATTGAAACTATACCAAGTAGCACTCCGCATCAAAAATTCTCTTTTTGTCATTTACCTACTCGAGGACGAGCATGAATTAAGCTTGGGGATGCCTGATACGTCTCCAACGTATCTATAATTTTTGATTGCTCCATGCTATATTATCTACTGTTTTGGACTATATTGGGCTTTATTTTCCACTTTTACATTATTTTTGGGACTAACCTATTAACTGAAGGCCCAGCCCAGAATTGATGTTTTTTGCCTATTTTAGTATTTCGGAGAAACAGAATATCAAACGGAGTCCAAACGGAATGAAACCTTCGGGAACGTGATTTTCTCACCGAACGTGATCCAGGAGACTTGGACCCTACGCCAAGGCATCAGAGAGGCGGTCATGAGGGTGGGGGGCGCGCCCCCTAGGGCGCACCCCTGCCTCGTGGGCCCCTCGGTACTCCACCGACGTACTCCTTTCTCCTATATATACCTACGTACCCCCAAACAATCAGAACATGAGCCAAAAACCTAATTCCACCGCCGCAACTTTCTATATCCACGAGATCCCATCTTGGGGCCTGTTCCGGAGCTCTAGCGGAGAGTGCCGTCATCACGGAGGGCTTCTACATCACCATAGCCTCTCCGATGAAGTATGAGTAGTTTACTCAAACCTCCGGGTCCATAGTTAGTAGCTAGATGGCTTCTTCTCTCTTTTTGGATCTCAATACAAAGTTCTCCCCCTCTCTTGTGGAGATCTATTCGATGTAATCTTCTTCTTTTTGCGGTGTGTTTGTTGAGACCGATGAATTGTGGGTTTATGATCAAGTCTATCTATGAATAATATTTGAATCTTCTTTGAATTATTTTATGTATGATTGGTTATCTTTGCAAGTCTCTTCAAATTATCCGTTTGGTTTGGCCAACTAGATTGGTAGTTCTTGCCATGGGAGAAGTGCTTAGCTTTGGGTTCGATCTTGCGGTGTCCTTTCCCAGTGACAGAAGGGGCAGCAAGGCACGTATTGTATCATTGCCATCGAGGATAACAAGATGGGGTTTATTTCATATTGCATGAATTTATCTCTCTACATCATGTCATCTTGCTTAAGGCGTTACTCTATTTTTAACTTAATACTCTAGATGCATGCTGGATAGCGGTCGATGAGTGGAGTAATAGTAGTAGATGCAGAATCGTTTCGGTCTACTTGTCACGGACGTGATGCCTATATACATGATCATGCCTAGATATTCTCATAACTATGCTCAATTCTGTCAATTGCTCAACAATAATTTGTTCACCCACCGTAGAATACTTATGCTCTTGAGAGAAGCCACTGGTGAAACCTATGGCCCCTGGGTCTATTCTCATCATATCAATTTCCATCACTTTAATCTTGCTTTGCTTTTTACTTTGCCTTTACTTTTCACTTTGCATCTCTATACCAAAAATACCAAAAATATTATATCTATCAAATCTCACTCTCGTAAGTGACCGTGAAGGGATTGACAACCCCTAATCGCGTTGGTTGCGAGTAGCTATCATTTTGTGCAGGTACGAGGGACTTGAGCGTGGCCTCCTACTGGATTGATACCTTGGTTCTCAAAAACTGAGGGAAATACTTACGCTACTCTACTGCATCATCCCTTCCTCTTCGGGGAAATCCAACTCAAGCTCAAGAGATAGCACATAATCACTAGCATCACACATAATTTCAAAGGGTACATTCCAATCAGGTGGCTGAACAATGGGTGCAGAAATCAAGGCTTTCTTAAGTATTTCAAATGCTTCTACACAATCATCATCAAAAACAAAAGGAACATCTTTTTGTAAAAGATTAGTTAGAGGCCTAGAAATTTTTGAGAAGTCCTTAATGAACCTCCTATAAAAACTGGCACGACCAAGGAAACTTCTTATTCCTTTAATGTCCTTTGGACACTGCATCTTTTCAATAGCATCAACTTTAGCTTTATCAACTTCAATACCTCGTTCAAAAATTTTATGCCCCAAGACAATACCTTCATTAACCATAAAGTGGCACTTCTCCCAGTTCAAGACAAGATTGGTTTCCTCACATCTCTGCAAAACTCGATCAAGGTTGCTTAAGCAATCATCAAAAGAAGTTCCATGTACGGAAAAATCATCCATGAAAACCTCAACAATCTTTTCACAAAAGATAGAGAATATAGCAGTCATACATCTTTGAAAGGTAGCAGGTGCATTACATAAACTAAAAGGCATACATCTATAAGCAAAGGTACCAAAAGGAAAAGTAAATGTGGTCTTTTCTTGATCCTCTTTTGACATAGGTATTTGAGAGAAACCAGAATAACCGTCTAGAAAGCAAAAATGTGTATGTTTGGATAATCTTTCTAGCATTTGATCAATAAAAGGTAAAGGGTAACGATCCTTTTTAGTAGCTTTAGTTAGTTTGCGGAAATCAATTACCATTCTGTAACCTGTAACAATTCTTTGTGGGATCAATTCATCTTTATCAATAGGAACAACAGTAATACCTCCCTTCTTAGGGACACAATGGACATGACTTACCCACTGACTATCAGCAACAGGATAAATTATACCTGCCTCCAGAAGCTTTAGTATTTCATTTCTTACCACTTCTCACATCTTAGGATTTAACCGTTGTTGGTGATCAACAACCGGTTTAGCATCTTTCTCCAATTTTATTTTGTGCTGGCATAGAGTGGGACTAATGCCCTTAAGATCATCAAGAATATATTCAATAGCAGCATGGTGCTTCTTCAGAGTTTTCAATAATCTCTCTTCTTCCTGCTCTGAAAGGTTAGCACTTATAATGACATTATATATCTTCTTTTCATCAAGATAAGCATATTTAAGAGTATCAGGTAATGGTTTAAGCTCAAACACGGGATCACCCTTAGGTGGAGGAGGATCCCCTAGAATTTCAACAGGCAAGTTGTGTTTCAAAATAGGTCCCTGCTTAGAGAATACTTCATATATTTCCCTTCTTTCATTCATAAACATATCATTTTCATGGTCTAGCAAATATTGTTCTAAAGGATCGTTAGGACACTACAAAAAAAAGACACATCCACGACATTTTGGGCCGAACAATTTTTTTTTCTGTCATACATATGACACTTCTATGACGATAATTGTGACAAAACCCGGTATCATCATAGATGTGGTGGGCTCCTACTTCTATGACAAAAATCATGCCAGAAAATGGGCTTTTCGTCCTGGGTGGGCCGGAGACGCAGTTGCATGACATTCTTTGGGCCGTCCATGACGAAAAAAACCGTGGTAGAAGCGAGGGGGAGGAAAATTTCGGGGAGTTCCCGGTTACGGTGGGAGGTCGGGGGCTGAGCGATGCGTGTTTCTCTCGTACACGTACGCGCGTGTGTGCGAGGCGTTGGCTCTAACTGAACCCGAGCGAGGCGTTGGGCTCTAACTGAACCCGAGCGATTGCACTGCAGGCTACACGTTACTGAACCCGAGCGATCGATCGATGGCTGTTAACTGAACCCGATCGAGCGATTTCTTCACTACTGCTGCTAACTGAAGCCGATCGATGGGATGAACAATGAGCGTTGCGGGGGGGTTTGGATGAACAGTGAGCGGTGGCGTTGCCTCTGGATGAACAGGACCCCGTGGTGTGGTGGAGGGCTGGATGAACAGTAGACGGTGGAGGGGTGCCCGTGGAGGGGTGGATGAATAGGACCCCGTGGTGTGGAGGGCTGGATGGACAGTAGACGGTGGAGGGGTGGTTGAACAGGACCCCGTGGTGTGGAGGGCTGGATGAACAATAGACGGTGGAGGGGTGCCCGTGGAGGGGTTGTTGAATAGGACCCCGTGGTGTGGAGGGCTGATGAACAGTAGACGGTGGAGGGGTGGTTGAACAATAGCCGGTGGAGTAGCGCGCGGTGGAGGCTGGATGAACAGGAGCCCGTGGAGGCTGGATGAACAGGAGCCCGTGGAGGCTGGAGGAGGTCGACGGTGGAAATGAACAGTATCCCGTGGAGTCCCGTTTTGCGGTACGCCACACCCCTCCCGATGAACAGGACCCCCTGTTTCGACCGTAGCGCTCCAACACAAGTCTGTTTCGTCCATTTTGCGGTACGCCACACCCCTCCCGATCAACAGGACCCCCGTTTCGACCGTAGGAGGTCAGTTTCCTCCATTTTGCGGTACGCCAGACCCCTCCCGATGAACAGGATCCCGTTTCGAACATGGCCGGTCGAACACAAGGCCGTTTCCTCCGTTCTGCGGTACGCCAGGCCTCGTTTCCATCGCCTGTTCCGTCCAAGCCCTCCCGATGAACACGACGCATTCCGTTGCCCCCCCCATGAAGACGACGCATTCTGTTGCCTCCCCATGAACACGACGACGATGATGTTGTTTCTCCGTTCCGACCCAGCCATGTACATGAGCCCTGGCCGTACGTATGCGCGAGTAGGCGTTCGAGACCCCACCCGTATGTACACATACATGGCCGTATTTTCTTTCTTGCACCCTGGCCGATGTACGTACGTGTAAATGCTACGTGCACACCTCTACTACGACACGTGTGTGCCTCTACTACGACATGTGCGCACCTCTACATCGACCAGTATGTACGTACACGTTCGCGACCATAATGACAACGCTACGTACGCTTCGACCAGGTGGGTCCCGACTGTCAGGCACTTCCTTGCCTGTGAAGATGTAGCTGGTGGGTCCCAGCAGTCAGGGGGCGAATCATTTTTTTTGCCCGGACGCACTTCCTTGCGTGCGAAGATGTAGCTGGTGGGTCCTAGCAGTCAGGGGAAACATTTTTTCGCGAAATACGGTGGCCCGTCCGGTGGGTCCCACTATCAGGTGGAGGAATAATTATTTTGCACGTAATAAGGAGGCACTTCCTTGATGCGGCCGTGGACCCAGCTGTCAGCCTCTCCACGTACAGTCCACGTCCGATGGAAGCCGTTCCTTGACCACGTTGACCATGCCGCGCCGAGAGCACCAGGGCGGTGGACGACGGCGAGGCTTAGGAAGGGGACGACGTGGAGCGGGGAAGACGCGGCAGTGGATGCCCACGCATAGAGGAGTACGAGGGTTCACTGGTTCACTGCGGTGTGAGGCTGTCGTCGCCATAGAATAACAGGGGGTGTGTGTGAGTAGAGGGATGGCCTGGCCAGTGGTGGGAGTAGTAGGGGGCGGTGAGGCCTCCGCCGCATCGCAGCCGGCCACGGGGGCAGGAGCACGAGGCACGACCGGCGCTAGTTTGGGCGGCTGGAGCAAGAAGACCATAGGTTGAAGAAGCACTACGGCCGTTGGATGGACATCGTATGGTCACTGGAGCTAGAATCGTGCATATTGACTAAGTTGACAAAGCCCTCCGTCCCCGTCAACTTAGTAGGCCCACAAGTCAGCCTGCCACTATACTGGGTCCCAGCTAATAGGGGGAGTATTCAATTTTTTTGTGTGTAATAAGGAGGCACTTCCTTGCGTGCGAAGATATAGCTCGTGGGTCCGAGCTGTCAGCGGCGATAATGTTTTTTTCGCGAAATACAGAGGCCCTTTCGGTGGGTCCCTGATATTTGAAATTAATTGCTGGTTTGATGTGTTTTAAAAATATACAGCCCATTTCTCATTATTGATGGGCCATTTTCTCGGCCAGCCGAATGAAAGCTCTCCTCGTCTTGAAAGATTTGCAGCCCAACAGGCCTGACAAAGCGACTTACTTGGGAAATCACAAAAAATTGGGCTGTGGCCATGGACCCAGCTGTCAGCCTCTCCACATACAGTACTCTTCCGATGGAATGTCGTTAACCATGTTGACCACGCCGTGCCGAGAGCACCAAGGCGGTGGACGATGGCGAGGCCTAGGAAGGGGACGACGCGGAGCCGGGGAAGACGCGGCAATGGATGCCCACGCGGAGAGGAATACGAGGGTTCACTGGTTCGGCTGCGGTGTGAGGCTGCCATCACCGCAGGGCATGGCTAGCGGTGGGAGTAGTAGGGGGCGATGAGGCCTCATCGGCAGCACAGCCGACCACTGGAGGCAGGAGTAGGCGGTGTCCCCGGTGCTGGTTTGGGCGGCTGGTGCAAGAAGAGCAGCGATTGAATAAGCAACAGGACCGTTCGATTCGTATCCAACGGTCACTGCTGCTAGAATCGTTTGTTGACCAAGTTGATAAGCCCTGCATACGCGTCAACTTAGTAGGCCCACAGGTCAGCCTCCCAAACGGTGCGCCCCAGATGTCAGTGGGAGGAATCATTTTTTTCGCGTAATGAGGCAGTTGATTGCGTGCGGCCAGGCCAGCGGAGGGAGTAGGGTGGGCCGGGGAAGCCTCTGCGGCATCACAGCAGGCCATAAGAGGAGGGAGCAGGCAGTCCCGCCAGCGCTAGTTTAGGCGGCTGGAGCAAGAAGATCAGAGATTGAAGAAGCACGTCGGCCGTTCGATGGACATCCAAAACTAACTGCTGCTAGAATCGTGTGTTCAGTGACAAAGCCTTGCGTAAACAAGTCAGCCTCAAAATCTGTGGCGTGTACAACCCATTTTCTATTATTTTTATAATTTTTACTCGTTTTCTAATTCATATGGAATTTACTGCAGCCCGTTTTCCATTTTTAGAATTGCTGGCCATTTTCTGGTCAGTACGAGGGTCAAAAAATTAACTAAAAATGTGGGAAATTTTGAAAATTCGCAATTTTTTGCTGGGGAACGAAATATTCTTAATCCAAAAATTATTAGCCATACTAAAACAAATTTAAAAATAAATTAGTACTATGTCATGTTAAATCCAATGAAATACGTATAAGATATCAGTGAAGAACAAAAACAAAAAAAGAAACTTATATCCCATTTGCTATAATTTTTTTGGAATTTTCAACCCCTTTTGATATTACTTTTAACAGACATTGACCATACTCTTAAGCCAGGCCGGAATGCATCCCTCCTCGTCTTGAAAGATTTGCAGCCCAGTAATTCGGAGAAAACAAATAGGCCTAGCTTGGGTATTCTTCAAAAAGAAATACTGGGCTACCTATTTTCCCAAAGAACTGGTGCATGAGCATTTAGCTTTATTTATTTATTATTTACTTATTTATGTTTAGGGGACCATGAGCATGTACCTGGGCCGGATTCATGTGAGAGCCTCCCTTCCAGTTAATTATGGGCTTCTCTATTGGGCCTTCATCAGTGGGCTGCATGTTATCAACAAGTGGAAAATGTGTTCCGAGTTTCAAAAAAATGTGTTCCGTACGATAAATAGTATGCGCTACATACGGTACGGGGCACTAAAGGATCGAACCGTGCAACGACTTCCAAAACATTGTGTTTGTCGTTCTAACAACACATTTATTCAACCAACAGACGAAATATACTACTGATTGTACATTGAAAACAGCAGCAGCAGCAACCAGGGCTGGGGGTGCAACAGAAGCAGTAAGCAGGCCAGAAGAGTGAAGACGCAGCTCTCTCTTCCAAACCAAACATCAGCCATCATTACAAAAGGGCTACCAAAAAAGAACAAGTGTATGCATCAAACTAAATAAAGATCCTACTACACCAAGTGTACGCATCTAACTAACTGGCTCAGTTAGACGTTACTATTTATTAAGCTATGGAGATTGGCTGACGGCTTGAACCAGATGGGTGCCTGACGGGGGAAACTCCAGCCAGCAGGTCGAAGTCTGATACTTGCGACCCTCTCTCCTACTTTGGGCTGCAGAGCATGGCGGCACATATCAGGGTATGGTGCATGCAGAGACGCATGGTACGCTGTGTACACACAGTTTTGCCTGATGAACGAAACCGCGCTGCCATCATGATCCTTGCCGTCGGTTATCTCCTGGTTAATCGGATAATTCAGTCTGACAAACAGAGAGCGTGTACCAAGGCTACTTACCAGCCTCCAGTCAAAAATTCCTGAAGGCCCAGAGAAGCTGGGATCCTGCTCAAAGACCTTGCAGTGACTGTGATTGTATTCCGCGAAACAACACGTCCGGTACGTGCGAACGATCATCAATCTTTCGCCATCGTCTGATCGAGCCAGGAACCACCTGCAACTGCCATGCCGCTTTTCTTTGAAAGGTTCTGGGATTAGGAAGGGTAGGGACACCAGGCGGCCTACAACATCATATCAAGTTGGAGTCAAATAAAAAAGGGCTCTTGGTTTAGTCAATCTTAAGAACAGCATGTTATGAGCATGAATATTTTTTCAGCAAATGTTGACAGTAATATAAGCAAGCCATCATGATATCATAGGAAAGTAACATATTGCTGTAACAGCCGTTTTGTAGCGATGACTGGAGTAGGCCAGCAATACGTCCAGCCATAGAAGGAGTCGACAACGTAAATGAAGCCCTTGTGTTCAATGGCATCAGAGAACCATGGAGGATGTATGATCCTGCGATGGATGTGCAGATTTATACACTTACCGCAGTGACCTATCAGATAGGGGAGACCACGGTTGAAGAACACAATTAGCCTGAAGTCTTTATAATTCGCAGATCTTGTGGGCACTTGGCAAATTACAACCTTGAGCAAATCAAACTTGGTATCATGTTAGCTATTGTAAGATTCCGAGTATTCTGGGCCGCGGTGCCAAAGCAGTGCAGTGTTAATCGAAGGAAGGGGGATCAATCACCGGGTGTAGACCTCCATGAGCACCATCCAAGACGTGTTCATGCCGACCCAGTACATACCGTTAATGTAGTTGAGGCTGACGGGGATCAGATCATAGTCAAGGGGGTTGATGCTCGCCACCCTACGATCGTTATGCTGCGTGACATGCTGTTTCTTAAGATCAGGCGGCATCAACAAGCAAGGAGCTGACTTAAAAAGCTCAGGCCTGGGGGCCTTGAGTAAACGGTATAGCCCCGACGAGCACGCGGCGAGCGGCATGGTACTGAGATTGTCCACACGTGAAACAATGAGCTTGATTACCTCTGTGGGGAGCGAATTCCAGCCACTCTTTCGGCGGACGCTGCTCGGTTCTACCATTGTTAGTGCTTGGGTTTCGGACGACTGGGGAGGCGCCTTAGCGGGGATGGAAGATTGGACGAGATTACGTGCGGACAAAGATGGAGAAGCGAATATGTGCTGCGGGTAGTGGACAGGTGATGATGACTATAGCACGCCGCTTGACTTACGAGACACATACCAGTAGCGTAGGGTCATGTCAATGCCAGACAACTTGCTTGAGTGATCACAGTACTGGTACTCCCTACAATGCTATGCCCTAACTTGCTTGAGTAGAGTAGTAGAGTAGGACTCTGCTCTACTACTAGCACCGGAGGAGTAGTATATTCTAATCTAAAATAGTTACAAACTTCAATGCCCGAGCGTGGAATGACTACGAACCGTGCTCAAAGACCGTGTCTACGTGGTGTTTGGACATGGGCGACAACCTCAACGCCAACGGTGCAGCTCCCGTTGCACCGTATGTGTTTCTGTCCTTCCTGTTCGAAATCGTGGTAAAATTCATGTTTCTACTCTGTATCCTACTACTATGCTAGTCCACATGATTAGTTGCGAACGACGACTTCTTCCCCGACCTCGGCAACCTCATCCTCGACGACATGGGCGACAACGTCAACGCCGGCAACCAGTGAGATACAGGGTGTAGGAAGCGGTTTGGGAATTTGCATGCCTTTCCAACCAGTGAGATACTCCGTACAAAGTACGATAGAGAAATAACCACGGAGAAGGAAGCTAAAAGTAAACAATCAGACGAGCATTTTTGCTTTTGTTTTGCATTGAATCGTTTCACAAGCTTGACTAGTGTTGTTTTTCTACTTTTACAAAAACCGCATCGTAATGTTAAAACGTGCATTTGCACGTACATAAGTAATAGTAGTACTCCCTCCGTCTAGGTGTATAAGTCTTCCCTCCTTCTTGGTCACGGTGCACAACCGAAGATGACTTATTGACCTGGACGAAGGGAGTAGCACAGTCTGCAAGCATATATCGAGAGAGATGTGTAGTGCGATGGTGGAAAAAAATTACTCGTATATGAGACCAGATCTCACGGTTAGCAGGTGAGACCCGTCCTGATGGATGACACGTGGCTTTTAAGTGGGGGTGGGGGATGCTTTGTGATTTGTGAATGCCACGTGTCATCCATCAGGATGGGTCTCGCGTGAGACCTGGTCTCATAGAATTCTTTTCCTGCGATAGTATATAGTAAAGTTTGTGCTATATGCACGTACTTGCAAAATGCGTACGAATACACAAGGTTTCCAAACTTTCCCTTTTACATACTTAATTAAGGATGCTAAAAACTCCTGAACGTTCGGGATTTATCATTTGCGTACCAAAACTAATGAGATCGCCTTACGAAACAAAAATTATACTCCTCCTAAAGGCCACGACGCTCGCAGGAGCGCTTGTGGCGCGCCACGAGTGCCCTGGTGCGCGGCCGTTTCCCAACGCACCGACACAACGCCTCTTCCTCAGCCTCACAACTCATGAGGTGCTGATTGGCGGCTTGCTGGCGGGCGAGCGCGATCTCACCGGTGTGGTGATCCGGCGCCAACAGGTACTCCTCCTTGCTAGTAGCGTGCACCCGGTCCACGTACCGCCAAGTGTAGATGAGGTGCTTGGACCTGACTGCACTCAGGGCGTCAGCACGGGCGTCCTCCGCCACCCTCATGGCCCTTGCACGAGCCTTCTACCAAAGAGCCAATTGCCTGACTCTCTCGGATGCGACATAGGCCTCCTAGGCAGCTTGTTCCGCGGTGCGCTTATCTTCCTCGGCCTTCTTCTCCGCCTCTATTTTGGCGCGCTCTGCTGGAGGCAAAGCCTCCCACAAGGCGACATCCATTTCTTTTGAAAGCTCCTCAAGGATGGGGGGGGGCTCGGCGGGCGGCGCGACGTTCTCCTCGTAGCGGGGAGCCAACACGTCCTCCGGCGCGTGTGCTGGCGAGATTGGGAACGCCGACGCGTCCACCTCGACGCGTCGCGGCGAGGAGTGGAACACCGACGCGTCCTCCTCGACTAGTGGCGGCGAGGAACGGAACGGCGATGCGTCACATAGCGGCGAGGAGCGGAACACCGACGCGTCCTCCTCGACTAGTGGCGGCGAGGAATGGAACGGTGACGCGTGACCGTCCGCGCGGTGCAGCGAGGGGCTCCTAGGGCTTGGGAGGGGTGATGCCATGGTGGTCGACATGAGAGGGAGAGGGAGGAGATAGCGATGAACGTGAACGTGAGGGGGAGGAGATAGCGATGTCGTGGGAGGCGCAGTATTTATAGCAAGCAATGGCACACCTACATAAGATATGGACTGAGCTGCACTGACTTAACTGCCGGTCCAGTTGCGTCACTGACATGTGGGCCAGACCCCTGTTGGGCCCATATGTCAGTGACCGAATGCACCTGCAGTTAAGTAACAGCTACGTGGGCATATTTGTTGGAGTAAATTACGGGGGAGCGAAGGGGTGGAAATATTGCTGGTCACAACGGATTGGACGAGCGTGGGGGAGGAGAGTCATGCATGCAGATTTTTTCACACGGGGTGGAGTGGTGGGACCGCCGGAGGGAGAAGGAGAGTTTGGCAGGCATATTGTTTCACACATGGAGAGGAAAAATTTGGAGACGAACGGGCTTCCTGCAGGTATGGGGAACGGTGCATAATAAGTCATCTTGCATGCCGGGCTAGGTATAGTCTCAAGTCATTAAAAACAAACACGCCCCACACATGTTCATATTTCAAGGTGCACTAAATTATTGCATGCGATGATTAAGGCTGGCCATAATGGTGGTATCTTAGCTGGTATCATGCACACGGGAATAGCAAACATGCTGATGTGGCAAAGAATTAAAGAAGAGAGGGGGGTTAGAGTAACTAGAGTTCATGCATGCATTGGTAAACACATTTTTTGTGGAGAACGACAGCACTAGTTGAGTACTTTTGCAGACTTCAAAAACTATTCCACAATGTGTCAACATTCACAATGTCAAATCAATATTTTTACACTCATTATAAAACGTAGTTCTTATACTAGTACTAGTTGAGTACTCATTATAATCAGTACTCCCTCCGTCTAGGTGAGCAAGTCATCTTAGATTGTGCACTGTGACCAAGGAGGAGGGGAAAACGAGAGATCTTAATGTTTATAATCAGTACTCCCTCCGTCTAGGTGAGCAAGTCATCTTAGATTGTGCACTGTGACCAAGGAGGAGGGGAAAACGAGAGATCTTAATGTTTATTTGCTAATTAATAGCATTGCATGCAATGAACTAACCACTGCATGTCGTGTTTGGTAGTCTCAAGTCATTAAAAGCATGCACACCCACATCTCCTATTGGTTTTTTTGCGGGAAACACATCTCCTATTGGTTGATATGTCAAGAAACAAGAAACGAGGTAGAAGTTAATGCACCGCGCCTAAGACTAGCCACAATGGATAGTAACATACACTAGTAACATACACATATCCCTAGACTATGTTACTACCTTCATAGTGGGTAGTAACTTAAGTGTGGTAACATGCAAAGATTCATTTATTAGGTTATAGACTCATATTGCATTGGGACATGTGATGTTACAGTAACTAGCTAAGTTACTACAATTACCTCTCTCTTCATTAACTCATTGCCACATAAGCAAATCTGCTGAGTTGGACTCGATGTTACCGCTGAAGTTACTCCCACTGTGGCTAGTCTAAGTGTTTTGGGAGTATTGTAGATATTGATATTTTTAGTATAAATTTGGTCGTGGGATTTCATTGATGCCTGTCAAAGCGTTGACAGGTCTGCTATGCGTGACCTGAAGATGAAAGCGTTGAGCATCTCGAAGTTGATCAACAATCTTCAATTGTCAAAGATTAGCCGTTCGGCCAATAAGGTGGCACACTTAATCGCTAAGTATAGCTTTGACAATAGATTAGATGGTATTCTTGTAAATAACGTACCGCCCTGTGTGGTGAATATTGTATCGAATGAGTGTACTGGTGTGGCTGGTTAATTAATATAAGGTGGTGTTCAAAAAAAGTATAAATTTGGTCAAACACTTTGCAAACGGTTGACGGGAGTAAAAAGGACCAGAGGGAGTATCATGCATGCGGAGTAGGCAAAAAAATTGCTTGTCTAAAAAAAGGCAAAAAAATTGCTCATTTATAGCCGGTCGAAGTCTCAAAGGGCGCGACCGCGCGAGGGAGGCGAAGGTCGTGGGAGGCGCGACGTTTGACGGAATTAAGTGAAGTTACATCCACGCGCCGGCATGGCGTGCGAACAGGCAGAAGCTATACCGTCAGGCCTACGATATGGGTCTAGTAGACATGACATCTAGTGGGTCCCGCATAGTTCTCGAGAACTCTTTGGGGGCTTGCAGCCGTTTATCCACCGGGCAAGCCAGCAACCCCACGCCGTTCGCACGCCCTACTCGTCCCCGTCTTCTACCTTACAACAGTTCGCTCCCAGTCGTCCCGTCCTTTCACATTAGTTCGCTCCCAGTTTTTTTGCGGGGTACAACAGTTCAACTTCTCCTAACCCTCCTCCAAAATCCATGGCCTCCCAAATCTCCATGGTCGCCGCTGAGTACCAGGTTAGAGCCATCACCGGCGATCAGTTCATCGTCATCTACACACGTGGATCCGAGACGGTGAAAGCATGGCTTGCTCGCTTCCTACGCATGTTCAACAGTTCAACGGATGAGTGGGTCGCTGGGCTAGATGTTGAGTACACCACAGTCCTGGGACGAGAGAAGGATCTAAAGGACGAAGAGAGGAAGAAGCCCGCCGTGATCCAGGTTTGCGTACATAACGTTTGCTTGGTCTACCACATATGCCATGCCGACGTTGAGTGCCAGGATTTTAAGAACTTCCTCAAGGACAAAAGAGTGAAATTCGTTACTGTAGGCTTTAAGAACGACAGTGACGTCCTGCGTCGGATAGGTCTCGTTGTAGGCCAGCCCTTCGATCTCCAGAAGGCAAGCCTGGTGTCCTCCTCTCAACCTTCAATGCTGACCCTGGCAGCAGCCATGATTGATCCTTCGTACGCTAAACTGAAGAAACCTCATCACGAGTTTCATCATGCATGGGAGTCGAAGACATTAGATGAAGATCACATCCTGTACGCAGCAATGGATGCCTACCTTTGTTTAAATATCTACAAGGGTTGGATGAAGAAGCAGAGCCCAGTGTCCGGTTCAAGCAAAGAAGCGTCGGCGAAGAGGAAGAGGAAGAGGGACGAGGACGAAGTCGAGGACGTGGACTCGGACTCCAAGTAGGTGGCAGTGCCGTCGCTCATGCTGGTTCTACTGCAGTGTCAAGCGGACTAGTTGCTTATTAGTTTATTTTCAAGGGTGTGTTGTGCTGAGGCCCCAGCAGAACTATGGGGCTGTTTGGATTGTGACTATCTTTGCCATATGTTGCCACATGATTTTTGCCACATTTGTCACACTTGCCTTACTTGAGTTGCTCAAATTGTTA
The DNA here is from genome assembly GCF_018294505.1 of Triticum aestivum. Classification (NCBI taxonomy): domain Eukaryota; kingdom Viridiplantae; phylum Streptophyta; class Magnoliopsida; order Poales; family Poaceae; genus Triticum; species Triticum aestivum. Next base: position 496,528,447 of record NC_057809.1, on the reverse strand, counting down.
GCCATACTTTGGCTTGCCTAAGGGAATCTTGCCACACTTTTTGTGTCTATGACATGTGGGGTTCACTGCTCATAAAAAATTCCTTGTCTCAAGTGTGGCTAGAACCAAACACCTACCTAACTTGGTCAAACTTGCCTAAGGTTAGGTGTGGCAAAGTGTGGCAATGTGTGGCTAGGAACCAAACAGCCCCTATGTTTATGTTCTTTCTCGTTATTTGAACTCTTTAGTACGTACAGTAGTACTAGTACTATGTCTTACTACTGTTCTTCTTGCAGTTGGTACTAATGCTCGTATCTTCGTGTTCCTACTGTACTTAATATGTTCGTACTAGTAGTATAATTTGGGTCAGTCGATTTGTGAAAGAAGTTCGACGGAGCGAAGGAAGAAGACGGCAGAAGAGGTGGAAGAAGCCCTTCTAGCCATCCATGTTGCATCAAACGGCTCACATGAGTCGACTGACCCAAATTGCTCCTTCAGATTGCAGGATCCATGTGGCATTCAAGGTCTCGAAGGTAGATTCCGCGTCCGCACCCGGTTTGCGGGCTCGACGCGCGCGCGACCGGCTTCCGCCGCGACAGCCACCATGCGCATCTCGTACGCGCGGGCGGAGACGACAATGACACGCTAGTTCCTCCTCGCCGGCGTGCTGGAGCACGCGCTCGTCCTCCTCTTCGTACGCTGCGTGCATAGACGCGGCTCCACCAGCTGCTCGCGTGCTTGGCAGCGCGGCGGCATCGCGAGGAGGGACTGCAGACGACGTGAGCGGGCGAGCCTTCGGCTTCATGGCACAGGGATGGCGGCGACACGGCGGTGATGGGCGAGAAATTGTTGGCCGGAGCAGGCGGGCGCCGGCATGCGCAACGGCGGCGGCATATTGATGAGTGCGCGTGTGGGAGCTTACTTTAGTTTTATATATAAGGTTGGTCAAACTTAAAAGAAAACCGTACTAGTACACGTAAACATTAGACTTAGGCAGCGCTTTTATTAGTTACTAGCTTATGTTCTTGCCCATTGTGACCAGCCTTAGTACCACGGCCACGATACGGAATCCTGTGCAAGCGCGTGAACCGCGGCCGCGCGGTCGATCGAACGGTGCGTCACCGTGTCGCGCTCGAAGGACATCCACCGAACCTTTTTGTGTGTGTGAAAACAATCCTCGAATATTACTCAACTTTTTTTCCTGTGAAAGTTCTTGACGCTGCAATATTTCCATATATTTGAATTTAGCTCCAGTTCGTGTTTATTTGGATTTGGACGTTTTAGGTGCGCCCTAGTTTTTTTAATACTGATTTTGTGTGTGTGACTGAGAGAGAACGTGTGTATGTGTCCATATGTGTGTTGTGGCGGAAGGGCAATGTGGAGACGGTGTGCGTGTGATACAGACATAGAGAGGTGTGAATGTGCAAATGATCGTGCATGAGTGAGACATAGACAGATGCCGATATGTTGTGTATACATGAGAGAACGGTCTTCTAGTTTACTTGTGTGTGTGTGTGAGAGAGAGAGAGAGAGAGGGAGAGAGGAGACAGAGAGAGGAGCATCCGTAACACAACAACCATCTCTCTCGATTCGTCCGTCCCTCGCACGGTCGCATGCAACACATGCATCAACGCGCACATTTTGACACCCTCACCCGGCCCCTGCCCACCTCAAGGCCCGCACAATCTCTTCGTGAATACCCATTTCTCTCCTTAGGTTTGTTTTCTCTCAATATCTGACACACACACACACGCACACACAGAGAGAGAGACACACGCAGCACAACACACACACACACACTCCCCCGAGCACACAATTCATCCCCATCCAAGGTTATACGGCGACCACTCTCGCTTGTGCTTCTTTGCACCCCAACATGCACAACACCTCAATCTTCAAAGAGGGCAACGAGCAGATCGAAGACGGCGACCACACCGCGCTAGAGAATGCGGGGTCATTTGGAAGCAGGGTGATGTGACGACGGCTGACTGACTCCTCCCCCCACCCTCTCTCTCTCTCTTGCACAAAATTACCAATCCCTCTCTCCCCCGCACAAAATTGTCAATCCCTCAACCCACGAGATCCTTCCCCTCTCGTCCATGTTTTTCCTGCTCTCTCATCAAACATGTTGTCTCTTCTCCTTCCACGTATACAGAATCCAGATGCACACGCATCTCATGTATATTACATGTATGCATCTTTCTCACAGACCTAACTTCTTCCTCTCTCTTTCTCTCTCTATCTCTCTCTCTCTGTCTCGTTAGGTTTGTCTCCTACTCTCTCGTCCACATACATACAATCTTTCCCTCCCTATCTGCTCCATCTTCAAAAGCTCTCTCTGCACGTTTCATTCACACATTGGGATATGTCAAAATGTTGCTTCTATAATGGCTGATGTAGAGTTATGGTTGTTCTTGTTGCATCCTACAAAGTAATAACTATGAAATGCATTTAGATTCTCATTTGACTGGGATTATGTGAGTTTGAGCATGTTGTGAAGTACTATAGACCTTGTATACATCTTGGGATTCGACAATGATTGTAACTATTGAATTGTATAGACCATTACATTCGAAGTCAATAGCCTAATATATTTATTTCACAATTTCAACAAATGATTAGTTCACTACAAACTAAGAAAACAAATGTGTACTCCCTCCGTTTTTATTTAAGTCCGCGTATTAGCATTGGTCAAAGTCAAGTTTTGTAAACTCTCAGAAAGCTTATAACAAAAAATATTAACATATACAATAACAAATAAATACCATTAGATTCATTATTGAATGTACTTTCACATCATACATATTTGTTATGGTAAATGTTTATATTTTTCTATAAACTTGGTCAAACTTTAGGAAGTTTGACTTCGGTCAAACCTAATATGCAGAGTTTACTACTACTCGCTAGTTGCTTAGCCGAATCACTCAACACGCCACACGGGGAGTCCAGTGTCACAAAATTTTGAGGTCGGCGGGAAAATCTCCCGCGACCCTGATTCGAGCAGTGGGAAGTTACCATCATAGCCTTCGGAACAGGCCTACGGATGACGCTTGGTAGGGGGCTGTTTTCGTAACTTCAGGTTCACCCTACCCAGCCAACCCCACCCCGGCACCCAGAGTAGTACACCTGAATACTCCCCAATTTCTATCCCCACCGCAAAATAGACTTCTCCACGGCACCGCAGCCTTCGTGCTCCTCCCCTTTACATCGGCGCACTCGTCCACCGCAGCGCATCTGCCTAATCGACGACCTCGTACGCCGCACTGGAGCCGGTCCACCGTCGTCGTCGTACACGGAGCCTCTTCCCCGGCATCGTCTTCCACGGTCTCGTATCTGCTTCCCGGAAGCCGACGCCAAGCGCAGAAGTACCACCGTCGTGGACAATGAACTGACTCCCGTTGCCGACCATGACTCACAGAGGCCGCCGCGACCATCGTTCTCCTCCTCGATTGGTAATGTGTGTATTGAATCACTTAGCAGTACATGTGCAGTTCCAATTTTGTTCATACCTACCCTTCAAATTTCCTGGGTGCTATTGTTCCCGTAAAAGTAATTGGTTATAGCCTCCATTGTCCAACAGAATATCAGCTTGTAATTGTGCGTCGCTCCTGTATCGCGCTGTGCTTGGGTAGGTTTTTCATCTGCAACCAGTAGTGTGGCAAATGATGGAAAGGTTTTTAGAACTAGCAAAATGCCCATGCGTTGCACGCATCAAGATGCATTTGTATGAGTAGTTTATCTTGTTGGAGATGCTCTAACATGGCAGACGAGTGCTTTAATGTTGCCCACAAGATGCGCGAGTATTACTAGTAGTATATTTTTCTTGCCATGTTGAGATTTTAAAACCACGAGTGCGAACATGCAGAGGAGCAATGAAGATCAAACACGGGATATTCGGGACATCTTCAAGGAGCGTGGCAAGTTAAAGAGGAGCTGCACCGAACCTGTAAAACGAGCTTTGGTAAATAACACCCTTTCAATTACTTCCGTGTAGCCTCGTGTTCTTCGATGTGTATATGTTGTAGTTTCTGTTTCTCTTAAGCGTGGTGTTCTTCGATGTGTAATAAGAAGAGTCTTAATCGTCCTAATGCTTTCGTTTTTAGCTTGATGTAGGAAGTGGGTGTTCTCACCTTGTAGTCTGTTTTTATTTATTTATTCCTTTTGAATTCACTTCTCCGAGTTCTGTTTATCTGGCTTCTACTAAATGGATCTAGGTTGCTCTGAGTATTGATCTAAAAAAGAAGTAACTTCATGTCAGGATGCAGTTCCTGCGAGGAGGGAAGTATGGTCAACCTCGAGATCATGTTTCCAAAATGAGGCTGGATTACACACAAGGTGCCAGTTCCCTAATGATGCTGGATTAGACACAAGGTGCAAATTCCCAGATGATGCTGGATTACACACAAGCCAGGTGGAGTCGTCAGCTGTTCGTGTCCTCGTGGCATTAGTAAAGGCTGAAAGAAAGCGTGCAGCAGCCCTTGAGAATGTAGCTGAGTTCCTGAAGAAGCGAAAAGAGCAATCAGATGCTCTCTTCACCCAAGCCAAAGAAGAGATGGAAGAAGCCAGAAATAAGCTAGCAGAGGCAGAGCAGGCTAGGCGTCTCCTGCTATCTAAAACTGTTGTCAATACAAAATTTCCTTCATAATAGCTAGGTTCAAATGTTTATCCAGTCAGCATGCCTGTTGTGATGTCCGTGCATCTACTGATGTGGCACAAAATGTTTTTTTCGGGTCATGTAATAACAGCAATTACTTTCCAAACAATAACAGACGAAGCATTGGACATGGTATAGTTCACGCGCAAGCCCGACATTCCAAGTTCAACTTCCACATCAAACTCATGTTCACAGATATCTGCACATTCATACATAATGTCCACAACCATGATTCACTTCAAAGCCAAAAAAATGTGAGGAGAGTTATAAATAAAGAAAATCCTCTACTAGTTCCTGCTACCAGTGCGAGCACAACAAGTCAAGACCATGCGTAAATTAATTATATTGTAGTCATTTTTTGTGTTCTAAAATGCCTGCCGGCTCGCGGAAGGACGTGTTGCCGGCACACGCGCGGATTCAATGAAGGCAGGCGGGGCAGTCTTAAGCTGGTTGCACGCGGCGAGGAGGCGTGCTCAGCCGGGCCTGCAGCGAGTGCGGCCCTCTTGGCCGGCGCGCCGGTTCAATGCCTGCGCTATGAGAGGTCGCGTCCGTGTCAGAGCAATCACTCCCTCCAGTCCTTTTTTGTTTGGGTATAACAAAATCTCGTTTTCCATTCACATTTTAGTGGTAGGAGTTGTGCGTGTGTGTCTGTGAGAGAGAGAGAGGAGACGGTAGTCGGGGTTGTCTGATCGGTAAACAAATGAATAATGTCAGTCTGGGATGGAGACGAAAAGGAGACCGCAACAAATGTTGTGTCTACAGGAGAGATAGAGAGAGTAATTTTAGTGGTATGAGTCATATGTAGAGACATATAGGGTGTGTGAGAGAATCCCATAGAGAGAAAGACAAAGTGAAAGACGAGTGGAGACTGTGTGTTTGGCGGTGAAAAAGAAAGCTTAGGTACCGAGTGATACCAGAGAACAGTAGAGACGTGAGAGATAATGAAAACCGTGTAATTTATAATGATAGGGAGAGTGTGACACTTCTCAAGGGAGACGTCGAGAGACCATGTTTGCGAGGATAGGAGCAACATGAAGTGAGCGTGCGGGTGAGCTGGAGAAAAGAGAGTGATAGCTACCTGAAGGAGCATGCATGCGAGAGAGATGGGCATGAAAGGAGTGAACAAAAAAGGGATTCAAATATTTGAATTCGAGATGATGATACATGTAATCCATACTCGAACCAAAATTGATCTATCAAACATGCATACTCATATGAATTCACGCACATCTATGTTATTTAATATGTAGATATTACTGATCCATACATTTTAGTAGAACATAATTTGGTTAAAATTTTTCGAATTCAACCTTAAGATTTCGAGATCGTTGTATTTGTAGATCATATTATACATATAAAGGAGCAGAATTCTTTGTTGTGCTTTTGAAAGTATATATATATATAAAATGATGTATATAGAATGTAATTCCAATTGAAAATGGATCCCGCCCGAAAAAATAGAATACAAACGGGATTCGAATTGAGTTGTCACGGTAAACGTGCACTCTGCAAAATTTGAATGAAGCGGGATGGAAATCACTGCTGCCTATCCCTGCCACGCAAAGCCTATATGCTGGATTTCTATAGGTTTCGGTAGGGGTAGGTTTGTAATTTCACCCAAACGTGACGTAACCGCCTCTCACCCGGATTCATACACGGTGGGCGCCAAAACACAGTGTGTCCTCGGCCGAAATCGACTCCCTCCCCGATTCATATTCATACACGGTGGGCGCCAAAAACAAACTATCGTCGGCAAATATTCGGTGTATGCGAGATTACCGTCCTATCCCCGACCGACTAGTGTTGCTGTGATGTAGTAGAAATTTGAAACGGGGGCTAAGTTTGTAAATTTCCTCGCATTTGAGACAAGCGCGCCCTGAATACATGGTTCCCCCCTTCCTCTCTACCTCCCTTTTCCCCATTCGTACTCCGTGGGCGCCAAAACACCCTCTCCACCCCACCCTCCTCCGTCCGCCGCCGTCCGCCACCCCATCCACCGCCGTCCTCCTCCACCATGCCGGAGCTGATACCCCGACGCCGCCGTCCATTACAAGAGATCGACCTCTCTCATCCACGGCTTCGGACCGGGATCCTTGCATCCCGTCCTCTCGCTTCATCCCCGCCGTCGTCCACCTTGCCGGCGCCGCTCCTACGACCGTCTCGTCCACCGCGCCCCGCCGCCACCGTCTACCCTCCTAGATCTGCTTCCACGCTGCCGACAGCCATCGCTACCGCAGCACCGTCAAATTCTCAGCAGATGCCTACACGGCGCCGCACCAGAGGCGGTACTCTTTCGTATCTGCTCAACTTATTTATCGCAGCAAGAAAATAGATCGCCACTGCTTTACTCTGATTTCTTGTCTTGGTTGCGAAGTTGCCTTTGTCCGGTTTGCACCTTCAGATCCGCCATGGCACGCTCAACACCATACTCGCAATGCTTATGGTTTTCCCCTTTTATATTCCACACTAGTTAAATCACAGTAGACTAAATTTCAAAATTGGGTCAGTCGATTTTTCAGAGCTCGCCGGAGTTCGCCGGTGCGATCGAAGGGGCTCGGGTGGTTGTGGGGCCTCGCCGAACGAAGAAAACTCGACGCGGGTGGGGGTTGGGGTGGGGTGGGGTGGGGTGGCGGAGGAACACAGGCGGTGGGGGCCGGTGGTCCGGCCGGCGGCCCGTGCGGTGTTCTGTATGGGAAGAATCAGAGACGAGGAAGAAGAAGGGTTAGGAGACGTAGGATCTTCATCCAACCGCCTGAAATGGTCGAGAGACAGCTAGGAGTTGCATTCTTAATGCGCTCTGGTTCATCATGTGTGGGCACTGCGCAACCAACATTTTATTATCCAAAATCTGCTTGCTCTTCTTTACCATGTTCCTCTTCCGTTCTTCTTTAATATGTACTCTCTCCGTTCCTAAATACAAGTCTTTGTATAGATTCCACCATGGACTACATATGGAGCAAAATGAGTGAATCTACACTCTAAAATGTACCTGGATACATCTGTATGTGATCCATAGTGGAAATCTCTACCAAGACTTATATTTTGGAACGGAGGGAGTATGATAGTAGTACAGTATGTTCCTTGTACTGAAGATGAGCAGGGACATTTGCAGTGTAGAGGTCTATACGGTCGGTTGTGATGGACACTTTGAGCCTCTTTGATTCGTAGGATCTTGTAAACATAGGAATAGGATTTGTAGTGGCCTGCCCACTTGAATCCTATAAGAATAGCAAGGAAATGCGGGGAGCTGTGTCGCCTTTGAGAGTTACATTGATATTAACAGTACCGCACCTTCACTTGAAGAGAGCTGGTATCCGAAGCCTTTCTAGCCGTACCGGCAATACTAGCACATATATTCCAGCAAGTTCCACTTTGCTGATTTTACTCTGATGCTTAAGGTTTTCCCGTTATATCTACACTATGATCTGTGTAGCTGCTTTGTGTCGCACTAGCAGCAGTCCACTCTTGAAGCTAAACACTGCAATGACTTACAAAATTGGCACCAAGGCATTGAGTGCCATTCTGGATGCAATGAAACTCATACGCTCCCCACCTGTTGATTCTTGTTCAGAATATCATCCTAATGACTATTCTAACCTCGAGGAGTCAAAGGCAGATGGCCTGTCCTGTTCACCCATCAAGGTGCCTGTTCTAATTTGGCAATGTTTTATTGATTGCGGGTATCTTGCATATGTTGTCTTGCATTTCTTCTACTTTGTTGCACCGCCATCTGCTTAGTTTACTCATCATATATGTCGAGATGCCATGCCCATCCATTATCAATACATATTCCATCTGTCATCATACCATGTTTTTCCACTCAAATGCTGTTCTTGTGCATCAGACATCAAAAAGGAAGAGGGTGATTGCCGAACCTGAAGGAGCACCAGCAAAGTCCTTGAAAAACGTGGTGGTGCCGGAGAAATCAGACAGCACCCCACTTATATTGGTTGTACAACCAGTGACACAAAACGTAGGACCGACTCCAGCAGACTGTACCCATACTTCACTGGCCACACCACTAGCCCCACCACACAGGACCTGCACTCCAGCAAAAGGTATACCGATTTCATTTGCCATAGCACCAGCTGTACCACAGAAAAATCCCACTCCAGCAAAAAGTACAGCAAGTCCACCGGCCGAAGACCTATCCCAACTGCAGAGACGGCCAATTCCTGCAGATTGGAACCCCATTCCATTTATTCCCAGTTTAAAAGACAATGCTTTCAATGTTGTTAGGGACTACGTGCATATATTCCCATCATGGGAAGATTATTGTGAAGACAAACACCATTTTCACATCTTCCTGTCCAACTTACGTGTAAGTGCTATTATTCATGGCTATTATTTTCCTGTTTTCTGCTGATTGAACACATCAATGATTTACATTACATTGTTGTAACTAGGCGAGGGTCAATCTGGATAGTCATGACGAGCAAAGCTTGCTTGTGCTTTTCAAGGAAGCATTGCAGCAGTATCGGTGTTACCTGAGGAAATCACACTTTGATGGCAAGTCTATAAACGAATTCCTGGTGAAGTCTCCTGTGCTAAATTTAGAAGACATTGAATGGAAAAACCTTGTTATGCACTGGTCTCGTTCCCAGGATGAGGTACTGTCTATGAAATCACATGACAATTTGAACTTCTACTTTTCCGCATGTGCCTTACGGATCTTTTTTGCAGGAAATCTGCTCGAAGAAGAATTCCGGTTTGACAAGAACGACAGGATATCTCAAATATGCTGCCCGCTGCTTTGCTCTTGTTAGTACCTGTTGTCCTGTATCACTGTACTTGCATACATACCTGGTTCATTATGTGACAGCAGTATGCATGATAGCTTGCTTATCAATTGTTCGCTCCAAATTATCTGATCTGTATGAATGGTTACATTAGTGTAGAATATATCCAATGCCAATGTTTTTTAGCTCTGCATTGTTCTTGTAAGTACATGCTGTCCTTTATCAGTGTACTTATAATGACAGGTAGTTGTTCATGTACCATCACTCTGCAGCTTATTTTCCTTTGCCCTCCATTTTCTACACATCATATCTATATTTACTCTTACCATAAGGTTGGTACTGAAGAAGTTTAGCTGTGCATTGCTCTTGGCTGTACCTTTTGCCTGTATCGCTGCACTTACATTTATAGCTACTTGGTTATGTAGCATCACTCTTCATCTTATCTTAAATATTCTCCATTTTTTCGTATATTATCACATCTATATTTACTCTTAACAAAATGTAGAATAAAGGCAATGCTTTTGAAGAAGATTCTGTGGTAAACTTCTTGAATTGCCCCCCCCATCAGCATGGACAAGGCCTTTATAGAGCCTGTCTTCACCAATAATGTAAGTTTGTCCATCTCAAGCCTTCAAACTTTGTTGTATATATTTGGTTAGGCATGACTGCAACAGCTGTTTATTTTTGGTGTTTGCATCAAATTGCTTGTTTAAAGTTTATTATATGTAGTTCATAAACAAAAGTTCGTCCTTTCTCAATTTAAGTTTTCAGTTGTACAACCAAGTTCCTTCTTCATACCATGTAAATTAAACTATACAGAGCAAGTGATCTTCTTTTGCACTGCATGTATGCTTCTGTTCTTCATCTGTAATCCAGTGGTGTGGTGAACCTACCCACTACAGCACAATGTCATATTCTGCAATGTCTTAACTATGAAAAATGTCATATCATTCTACTATTATTTAAACCGTCTCTTTATTTGCCAATCTGAAATGGTATAAATTGACAGCACACTAACCATTGATACTTATGAGTTCTTGATCTGTAATCCAGTGGTGTCGTGAAGCTGCCAACTCCTTCACAATGTCATTTCCTGCCATGTCTTGACCTGAACAATACCATATTGTGTTAATGCAAATTTAAACTGTGTCACTTTATTCGTCAGTAAGAAATGTGATGAATTGTCAGCACTGATACTTTTATGTGCAAAACCTGTCATCTGTCTGCTTGTTTATCTTTCAGAGTGAGGAAGATATAAGTGTTGAACAAGCGCAGTCTCATCATCTTGCTCAGCTGCTTGCGCTGCAGCTCCCCAGCAGGGCTAACCTTTCTTGAACTCTATTGAAGTGCTGTCGGTTTTGTATATTATTTTGTCGGCGTGTTTATTTGCACTGGTGGCGATCTTTGATGCCCAGTGTATGTAATCTGTTGTCTGCTTGTGCTTTATTATCATAGTGGCGAACTTTGATGCCCAGTGGATGTAATATGCCGTAATTTCTTTATTGTATAGTATAGGTTTTTTCTTATTCACGATGCTGCAGTTATTTTACTGTATATATATCCTGTCTTCGCAGTAAACCGGCCAAACCGTAAAATTACGGTACATAATCGGGCCGTCATGCAATCACGATGTAGGTTGGGCCTGAAACGTGTCGATCAGCTCACGGGCCGGCAGCAGCCCGAAATGAACCCCGGCCCATGATTGTGCGAATCAAATCACGGGCTTTTAACAGGCCGAAAAATTGTCTCGGTCCTTGTTTGGCCCAATCAGATATCGGCTGCGAGCAGGCCGGATGCAAACCAGGCCGTAGTTAGGCCCAACTATATGACGGGCTTTTAACAGGCTGAAATTAATATAGGGCCGAAATGTTAAACGGGCCCTTAACAGGCCAAAACTAATATCAGGCTGAATTACTAAGTGGGCCTTTAGCAAGTGGGCCCAAAAGCATAGTGTCCAGTTGACGGGCCGAATCTGATATGGGCCATAATTAGGCCCAAAACCTCTTAAAGGGCCGGACCTGATCTGGGCCGTAATTTGGCCCAGAACGTGGTAGGCTTTTAACGGGCTGGATCTCATATGGGCCACTATTAGGCCCGGAGCGTGGCAGGCCATTAATAGACTGTATCAAATATGGGTCGGCATTTGGACCAAAACATGGCAGCCAGTTAACGGGCCGGCCTACTAGGGTCCTCAAAATCTTGTGGGCCTACAGCTGGGCCGGCCCATTAATGTCGGCAAAATCTCGTGGGCCTTTAGCTGGGCCGGCCCATTATGATCCGCAAGAATTTTGTGGGCCTTTACCTGGGCCGGCCTATTATGGCACACAAAAATCTTGTGGGCCTGTACCTGGGCCGGCCCATTATGGCCCACGAAATCTTGTGGGCTTTTAGCTAGGCCAGCCCATTATGGTCCGCAAAATCTCATGGGCCTTTAGCTGGGCCAGCCCATTATGGTCCGCAAAATCTTGTGGGCCTTTAGTTGGGCCGGCCCATTTAAACTTGTTGGGCCGTGCCACGTGTCGACGTATCATAGGCGCCTTCTGTCAAGTGAGTGGATGACATCTGTCCCGACGATGAGCCGACACGTATTTCCTCTAGCCAATGATGATTTTACACATGGAAAATCCCCATTGGTCGGAGTTATTAATGGGTTATCGGATGCAAAACTCGACCCGATAGCTTAACGGTGTTCCGTTACGGTGGATGCCACGTGTCGGTCACCCTTGACAAAAGCACTTCTGTGACGCGCGATTTATCGTCATGGAAGTGGACACTTCCGTGATGATAATTTTGGTAATGTCATGGAACACTTCTACAACGGCACATGTATGACTATCTTGATTCTGTCATAAATTTGTCATGGATGTACATGCATGACAAAAAAGCGACCTACTGTGACAAACACGTATCATCACGGAAGTGTATTTTTCTTGTAGTGGGAGGCACGACAATAGAAGCAAGACCAATAATTTCATCTTTACTAGGCAATTCTTTATCATGGGGTTGTCTATGAAATTTAGCAAAATTAAAATCATGAGACATATCCCCTAAACCAATAGTAACAACATCCTTTTTGCAATCTATCTTAGCATTAACAGTATTCAAGAAGGGTCTACCAAATATAATGGGACAAAAGTCATCTTGTGGGGAACCAAGAATAAGAAAATCAATAGGATATTTAACTTTCCCACACAAGACTTCAACATCTCTAACAATCCCAACTGGTGAAATAGTATCTCTATTGGCAAGCTTAATAGTAACATCAATATCTTCAATCTCAACAGGTGCAATATCATGCATAATTTCTTTGTATAAGGAATGAGGTATTGCACTCGAACTAGCACCCATATCGCATAAGCCATGATAATAGTGATCTCCTATTTTAACAGAAATAACAGGCATGCCTACAACAGGTCTATGTTTATTTTTAGTATCGGGTCTAGCAATTCTAGCAGCTTCATCATAGAAGTAAATAACATGCCCATCAATATTATCGACCAAGAGATCTTTAACCATAGCAATAGTAGGTTCAACTTTAATTCGCTCAGGGGGTGTAGGTGTTCTAGTATTACTCTTACGAACCACAGTTGAAGCTTTAGCATGATCCTTTATTCTAGCAGGGAAAGGTGGTTTCTCAATATAAGCGGTAGGAATAATAGGATCAACATTATAAGTGATAGTCTTTTCCTCAACTTTAATAGGTTCAACTACTTTTACTTCAATGGGAGGATGATATTTAAGCCACTTCTCCTTAGGGAGATCAACATGAGTAGCAAATGATTCACAGAAAGAAGCTACTATCTCAGAGTCAAGTCCATATTTAGTGCTAAATTCACGAAAAGCATCGGTATCCATAAACGATTTAACACAACCAAACTTAGGTGCTATACCTAACTCCTTACCTTCGCCGAGTTCCCAATCTTCAGAGTTGCATTTAGTTCTTTCCAATAAATCCCATCTGTATTCAATAGTATTCATCATAAAAGAACCGGTACAAGAAGTATCGAGCATGGAGCGATTATTGAGAGAAAGCCGAGCATAAAATTTTTGAATAATAATTTCTATTGAGATCTCATGATTGGGGCATGAATATAACATTGACTTAAGCCTCCCCCAAGCTTGAACGATGCTTTATCCTTCGCGAGGCCAAAAATTATATATATATATAATTATGATCACGATGAACCAGATGCATAGGATAAAACTTCTGATGAAATTCCAATTTCAATCGGTTGTAGTTCCATGATCCAATATCATTGTATAGCCTAAACCATGTCAATGCCTTTCCCTTCAAAGATAAAGTGAATACCTTATTCTCGATAACATCCTCGGGCATACCTGCAAACTTAAATAATCCACAAACTTCATCCACATAGATTAGGTGCAAATCGGGATGCAATGTTCCATCTCCTGTAAAAGGATTAGCTAGCAGTTTCTCTATCATACCCGAAGGAATTTCAAGGTAAACATTTTCAGTAGGTTCAGTAGGTTGAGGAGCAACTCTTTGCTCTACTGGTCGGGGTGAAGATACCCCGAACAAGCCCCTCAAAGGATTACTTTCCGTAGTAACAAGTGATAGTAAATTTCAGCACACTATATAAATTTTTCCTTACCAAATTCCACCTACCAAAGGCGGTTCACTCCCCGGCAATGGCGCCAGAAAAGAGTCTTGATGACCCACAAGTATAGGGGATCTAACGTAGTCCTTTCGATAAGTAAGAGTGTCGAACCCAACTAGGAGCAGAAGGAAATGACAAGCGGTTTTCAGCAAGGTATTCTCTGCAAGCACTGAAATTATCGGTAACAGATAGTTTTGTGATAAGGTAATTTGTAACGGGCAACAAGTAACAAAAGTAAACAAGGTGCAGCAAGGTGGCCCAATCCTTTTTGTAGCAGAGGACAAGCCTGGACAAACTCTTATATAAAGGAAAGCGCTCCCGAGGACACATGGGAATTATCGTCAAGCTAGTTTTCATCACGCTCATATGATTCGCGTTCGTTACTTTGATAATTTGATATGTGGGTGGACCGGTGCCCGGGTACTACCCTTCCTTGGAAAAGCATCCCACTTATGATTAACCCCTCTTTCAAACATCCGCAACTATAAAAGAAGTATTAAGGTAAACCTAACCATAGCATGAAACATATGGATCCAAATCAGCCCCTTACGAAGCAACGCATAAACTAGGGTTTAAGCTTCTGTCACTCTAGCAACCCATCATCTACTATTACTTCCCAATGCCTTCCCCTAGGCCCAAATAATGGTGAAGTGTCATGTAGTCGACGTTCACATGACACCACTAGAGGAAAGACAACATACATCTCATCAAAATATCGATCGAATACCAAATTCACATGACTACTTATAGCAAGACTTCTGCCATGTCCTCAGGAACAAACGTAACCACTCACAAATCATATTCATGTTCATAATTAGAGGGGTATTAATATGCATAAAGGATCTAAACATATAATCTTCCACCGGATAAACCAACTAGCATCAACTACAAGGAGTAATTAACACTACTAGCAACCCACAGGTACCAATCTGAGGTTTTGAGACAAAGATTGGATACAAGAGATGAACTAGGGTTTGAGAGGAGATGGTGTTGGTGAAGATGTTGATGGAGACTCACCCCCTCCAGATGAGAGGATCGATAGTGATGACGATGGTGACGATTTCCCCCTCCCGGAGGGATGTTTCCCCAGCAGAACAGCCCCGCTGGAGCCCTAGATTGGTTCCGCCTCAAGACGGCGGTGCTTCATCACGAAAGCTTCCTTCTGATTTTTTCCATGGTGAAAGACTTCATATAGCAAAAGATGGGCACCGGAGGCCTGCCAGGGGGCCCATGAGGCAGGGGTGCGCGCCTAGGGGGTAGGGCGCGCCCCCACCCTCGTGGATGGTGGATGGCCCCCCTCTGGTGCTTTCTTCCCCCAATATTTGTTATATATTCCAAAACTGACTTCCATGGAGTTTCAGGACTTTTGGAGTTGTGCAGAATAGGTCTCTAATATTTGCTCCTTTTCCAGCTTAGAATTCTAGCTGCCGGCATTCTCCCTCTTCATGCAAATCTTGTAAAATAAGAGAGAATAGGCATAAGTATTGTGACATAATATGTAATAACAGCCCATAATCTAATAAATATCGATATAAAAGCATGATGCATAATGGACATATCAAGAGGGCGCCACCGAATTAAGAGGACTTGGGTGCGGCAGCAATCCTTTGTGGGGAGAAGCGAGATGATCTCCCCAAGGACGGCGTCCGGGAGATCGCTGATGCGGTCCACACGAGATTCTATGGGTTCTTGGGATCCGGTGGGGGCGGGGTCGCCGCTTCTCCCCGCGCTGCCGGGTGCGGGATCTACAACATGCGTCGCCGCTGGCAGGAGCCTCATCTTCTTGGTGCTTGGGTCAGCCGACTACATTTTCCTCGAGGGCGTCGCGTCGTGTTCACGGATCTGAGTAGAGTAGCGAATGACGAGCCTAGTGTAGTGTGAATGAACAAGAAGGGGAGCTGGGGGTTTTCTGTAGTAGTGAGGAAGAAGGGGAGCTAGGGTTTTCTGTAGGAGTGAGGTGAGGAAGTAGGGGGTACGAGTGGAGCGAGCTGACGTGAGGTGGGTGGGAGTGACGAGGAAGGAGAGCACCCAGGTTTTTTGGGGGCGGTGTGCTGGGTGTGGGTAGTGATACATCTCCAACGTATCTATAATTTTTGATTGTTCCATGCTATTATATTATGTGTTTTGGATGTTTATGGTCTTTATTATCCACTTTTATATTATTTTTGGGACTAACCTATTAACCCAGAGCCCAGTGCCAGTTTCCGTTTTTCCTTGTTTTAGAGTATCGCAGAAAAGGAAAATCAAACGGAGTCCAATTGACCTGAAACTTCACGGAACTTATTTTTGGAAAGAAAGCAACCCAGTAGACTTGGAGTCCACGTAAGGGAAGCAACGAGGAAGCCACGAGGCAGGGGGCACGCCCACCCCTTGGGAGCGCCCTCCACCCTCGTGGGCCCCTCGTGGCTCCCCTGACGTACTTCTTCCTCCTATATATACCCATATACCCTAAAACGACCGGGGAGCACAATAGGACGGGAGTTCCGCCGCCAGAAGCCTCCGTAGCCACCAAAAGCCAATCTAGACCCGTTCTGGCACCCTGCTTAAGGGGGAAATCCCTCTCCGGTGGCCATCTTCATCATCCCAGTGCTCTCCATGACGAGGAGGGAGTAGTTCTCCCTCGGGGCTGAGGGTATGTACCAGTAGCTATGTGTTTGATATCTCTCTCTCGTGTTCTTGAGGTGATATGATCTTGATGTATCGCGAGCTTTGCTATTATAGTTGGATGTTATGATGTTTTCTCCCCCCTCTACTCTCTTGTAATGGATTGAGTTTCCCCTTTGAAGTTATCTTATCAGATTGAGTCTTTAAAGATTTGAGAACACTTGATGTATGTCTTGCCGTGCGTATCTGTGGTGACAATGGGATACCACGTGATTCACTTGATGTATGTTTTGGTGATCAACTTGCGGGTTCCGCCCATGAACCTATGCAAAGGGGTTGGCACATGTTTTCATCGTGATTCTCCCGTAGAAACTTTGGGGCACTCTTTGAGGTTCTATGTGTTGGTTGAATAGATGAATCTGAGATTGTGCGATGCATATCGTATAATCATACCCACGGATACTTGAGGTGACATTGGAGTATCTAGGTGACATTAGGGTTTTGGTTGATTTGTGTCTTAAGGTGTTATTCTAGTACGAACTCTAGGGCTGTTTGTGACACCTATAGGAAAACCCCAACGGATTGATTGGAAAG
The DNA here is from genome assembly GCF_018294505.1 of Triticum aestivum. Classification (NCBI taxonomy): domain Eukaryota; kingdom Viridiplantae; phylum Streptophyta; class Magnoliopsida; order Poales; family Poaceae; genus Triticum; species Triticum aestivum. Next base: position 496,511,258 of record NC_057809.1, on the reverse strand, counting down.
AATAACTTTGAGGTGGTTTCGTACCCTACCATAATCTCTTCGTTTGTTCTCCGCTATTAGTGACTTTGGAGTGACTCTTGTTGCATGTTGAGGGATAGTTATGTGATATAATTATGTTATTATTGTTGAGAGGACTTGCACTACTGAAATTATGAACCCTAGGCCTTGTTTGAACGCATTGAAATACCGTTTACACTCACTTTTATCATTAGTTACCTTGCTGTTTTTATATTTTCAGATTACAAAAACCTTTATCTACCATCCATATACCACTTGTATCACCATCTCTTCACCGAACTAGTGCACCTATACAATTTACCATTGTATTGGGTGTGTTGGGGACACAAGAGACTCTTTGTTATTTGGTTGCAGGGTTGCTTGAGAGAGACCATCTTCATCCTATGCCTCCCACGGATTGATAAACCTTAGGTCATCCACTTGAGGTAAATTTGCTACTGTCCTACAAACCTCTGCACTTGGAGGCCCAACAACGTCTGCAAGAAGAAGGTTGTGTAGTATACATCAAGCTCTTTTCTGGCGCCGTTGCCGAGGAGGTTAGTGCTTGAAGGTATATCTTTAGATCTTGTAATCGAGTCTTTTAGTTTCTTGTTTTATCACTAGTTTAGTTTATAAAAAATTGAATTAAGTTTGCCTCATACACTTCATCTTTTTAATATCTTTCGTGAGTATGATGGAAAGGAAAATTGTGCTAAAGTGTTACAAGAAGAATGCATTAAAATGTTTGGCACTACATCTTTGAATGATGAGCATGATTGCAATGTTGTTAGTATGAACTCCTTGAATATCCATGGTACTAATGATGATTGCACTAGTTATGATGAAAATGTCTCCTATAAACATGTCAATTTGTTTGGAGTGCATTGGGTTTGCAAGTATACACCAAATAGGGAAGATAGATATTGCAAGAGGCATAAGTATTTAGAAACTAAATTGTTGCAAGAAAGTATTGATGTTTGTGCTGAAAAATTCAATATTTTTCGCGCCCCTTGTGAACTTTGCAATGAACATGGTCATTTAAATCTCCAATGCAAATTGTTTCATGACCGAATCGTATCCAAAAATTGTGATAATTTGATTACCCTTGAGCATCATAAAGAGCTTAGTCTTCTTTTTGGGTATGAGGAAATGAAACGTATAACTGATGGTATTCCAAAGTTTAATCTTGATAGATTTGTTGATTTTGATCTAGAGAAAATTTATATGTATTGTGCGGTGAATTGTATTGAAAATCCTTATATTGCCAACTACATAAAGAAAAGAAAACAAATAGAAGATGAAGAGAATACTAATGAAAGGGAAGAGACTTCCCAATACCCTCCTATTATTTCTTATGATGAATCAGGTAACGAGGAAGAGCCTCCTATTCAACCAATCTCATTAATAAGGAGCTCCAAAAAGAGGATTGAACCCACACTTGATGTGGTGAAGAAGAAGAAAAGAAAAAGGAAGAGAGGTAAAAAGATATCTCCCCCAAATAATGCTGCTCCTATTACTATTGTGCCTCATGAAAATATAATTGTGAAAGATAATGATACTTATGATCTTGAAAATCTTTTTGGCACTTGCTTGGAAGAATATGATAATTGTTATACTATTGGTGCTATCCATACTATTAATGATGAGAGTGATTATGCTTATGATATGAAAAGGCCCAAGCTTGGGGATGCTATGTTTGATGAAGATGATGTTTTTGAGAATATATTTTCTGCAATTAATGTTTGTCCCAAGCTTGGGGATGCTACGTTTAATGAAGATGATATTTTTAGTCTCCCAAGTTTTGATATGCAAATTTATAATGATGATAGCATGCCTCCTACTTATGATGATTATTGTGATGATACGTATGCTATAAAAATTAGTGATGATTATATTTATAAAACTTGTCATGATTATGATTACCCTTTTTATGAACATTACTCTTTTAATGTGGAAACAATTTATAGTATTCGAGTTTCTTATGATACTCCCACTATTCCGAATGAGAAGAACTTTGCTTATGTGGAGAGTAATAAAAATTCTATGCTCGTAGATCATGAAAATAATGCTTTAGGTGATGATTATATTGTTGAATTCATTGATAATGCTACTGAAAATTATTATGAGGGAGGAACATATGCTTGTAGCAATTGCAATAATATCAAGTTTCCTCTCTATGTGCTTAAAGTTTTGAAGTTACGCTTGTTTTGCCTTCCTATGCTAGTTGATTATTGTTCCCATAAGTTGTTTGCTCACAAAATCCATATGCATAGGAAGTGGGTTAGGATTAAATGTGCTAGTCATATTCTTCATGATGCTCTCGTTATGTTAAAATTCTTATCTTTTATGTGAGCATCATTGAAATCATCATGCCTAACCAGGGGCGTTAAACGATAGCGCTTGTTGGGAGGCAACCCAACTTTATTTCTGTTCCTTACTTTTTGCTCCTGTTTAGTAATAAATAATTCATATGCCTCTGTTTATATGTGGTTTTATGCTTTTAATTAGTGTTTGTGCCAAGTAGATCCTTTGGGAAGACTTGGGGAAAGTCTTTGCGATCATGCTGTAAAAAACAGAAACTTTAGCGCTCACAAGAATTGCTGCCATTTTTTATTGGAGAGTTATATTTAGTTAATTATTTTTGCAGATGATTAATAGATAAATTTCTCACGCCCAGCAATTTATTTGGGAATTTTATGAGTTACATAAGTATAGGTTTGATCCATATTACTACAGACTGTTCTGTTTTTGACAGATTCTGTTTTCGATGTGTTGTTTGCTTATTTTGATGAATCTATGGCTAGTAAAAGAGTTTATAAACCATAGATAAGTTGGAATACAGTAGGTTTAACCCATATAAATAAAGAATGATTTCATTACAGTACCTTGAAGTGGTGTTTTGTTTTCTTTCGCTAACGGAGCTTACGAGTTTTCTGTTAAGTTTTGTGTTGTGAAGTTTTCAAGTTTTGGGGTAAAGATTCGATTGACTATGGAATAAGGTGTGGCAAGAGCCTAAGCTTGGGGATTCCCAAGGCACCCCAAGGTAATATTCAAGGACAACCAAGAGCCTAAGCTTGGGGATGCCCCTGAAGGCATCCCCTCTTTCGTCTTCGTTCATCGGTAACTTTACTTGGAGCTATATTTTTATTCGCCACATGGTATGTGTTTTGCTTGGAGCGTCATTTTATTTTATTTTGTTTTGCTTGATTTTTGAATAAAATACCAAGATCTGAAATTCTTAAATGTTAGAGAGTCTTCATATAGTTGCATAATTATTCGACTACTCATTGATCTTCACTTATATCTTGCGGAGTAGTTTGTCAATTGCTCTAGTGCTTCACTTATATCCTTTTAGAGCACGGTGGTGGTTTTATTTTATAGAAATAGATGAACTCTCATGCTTCACTTATATTATTTTGAGAGTCTTAAATAGCATGGTAATTTTCTTAAATAATCCTAATATTCTAGGTATTCAAGATTAGTAAAAAAAATCTTATGAGTGCATTGAATACTAAGAGAAGTTTGATGCTTGATGATTGTTTTGAGATATGGAGATAGTGATATCAAAGTTGTGCTAGTTGAGTAGTTGTGAATTTGAGAAATACTTGTGTTGAAGTTTGCAAGTCTCATAGCATGCACGCATGGTAAACGTTGTGTAACAAATTTGAAACATGAGGTGTTATTTGATTGTCTTCCTTATGAGTGGCGGTCGGGGACGAGCGATGGTCTTTTCCTAACAATCTATCCCCCTAGGAGCATGCGCGTAATGCTTGGTTTTTGATGACTTGTAGATTTTTGCAATAAGTACGTGAGTTCTTTATGACTAATGTTGAGTCCATGGATTATACGCACTCTCACCCTTCCATCATTGCTAGCCTCTTCGGTATCGTGCATTGCCCTTTCTCACATTGAGAGTTGGTGCAAACTTCGCCGGTGCATCCAAACCCCATGATATGATACACTCTTTCACACATAAACCTCCTTATATCTTCCTCAAAACAGCCACCATACCTACCTATCATGGCATTTCCATAGCCATTCCGAGATATATTGCCATGCAACTTTCCACCGTTCCGTTTATTATGACATGAATCATCATTGTCATATTGCTTTGCATGATCATGTAGTTGACATCGTATTTGTGGCAAAGCCACCGTTCATAATTTTTCATACATGTCACTCTTCATTCATCGCAATCCCGGTACACTGCCGGAGGCATTCATATAGAGTCATACTTTGTTCTAGTATCGAGTTGTAAATAAATAGAAGTGTGATGATCATCATTTTCTAGAGCATTGTCCCAAGTGAGGAATAAAAAAAGAGAAAGGCCATAAAAAGAGAAGGCAAAAAAATGAGAGAAAAAGAGAGAAGGGACAATGCTACTATCCTTTGCCACACTTGTGCTTCAAAGTAGCACCATAATCCTCATGGTAGAGAGTCTCTTGTTTTGTCACTTTCATATACTAGTGGGAATTTTTTATTATAGAACATGGCTTGTATTTTCCAACAATGGGCCTCCTCAAGTGCCCTAGGTCTTCGTGAGCAAGCAAATTGGATGCACACCCACTTACTTTCTTTTGTGAGCTTTCATACATTTATAGCTCTAGTGCATCCGTTGCATGACAATCCCTACTCCTTGCATTAACATCAATCGATGGGCATCTCCATAGCCCATGGATTAGCCTCGTTGATGTGAGACTTTCTCTGTTTTGTCTTCTCCACATAACCCCCATCATCATATTCTATTCCACCCATAGTGTTATATCCATGGCTCGCACTCATGTATTGCGTGAAGGTTTATAAAGTTTGAGATTACTAAAGTATGAAACAATTTCTTCGCTTGTCATCGGGGTTGTGCATGATGAGAGCATTCTTGTGTGACAAAAATGGAGCATGACTAAACTATATGATTTTGTAGGGATGAACTTTCTTTGGCAATTGTTATTTTGAGAAGAAATGATTGCTTAGTTAGTATGCTTGAAGTATTATTGGTTCTATGTCAATATTAAACTTTTGTCTTGAATCTTATGAAACTGAATATTCATGCCACAATTAAGAAGAATTACATTAAAATTATGCCAAGAAGCATTCCACGTGATAAATCCTATTTTTATCATTTACCTACTGAGGACGAGCAGGAATTAAGCTCGGGGATGCTGATACGTCTCCAATGTATCTATAATTTTTGATTGTTCCATGATATTATATTATGTGTTTTGGATGTTTATGGGCTTTATTATCCACTTTTATATTATTTTTGGGACTAACCTATTGACCCAGAGCCCAGTGCCAGTTTCTGCTTTTTCCTTGTTTTAGAGTATCACGGAAAAGGAAAATCAAACGGAGTCCAATTGACCTGAAACTTCACGGAACTTATTTTTGGAAGGAAAGCAACCCGGGAGACTTGGAGTCCACGTAAGGGAAGCAACGAGGAAGCCACGAGGCAGGGGGGCGCCCTCCACCCTCGTGGCTCCCCTGACATACTTCTTCCTCCTATATATACCCATATACCCTAAAATGATCGGGGAGCACAATAGATCGGGAGTTCCGCCGCCAGAAGCCTCCATAGCCACCAAAAGCCAATCTAGACCCGTTCCGGCATCCTGCCGAAGGGGGCAATCCCTCTCCGGTGGCCATCTTCATCATCCCGGTGCTCTCCATGACGAGGAGGGAGTAGTTCTCCCTCGGGGATGAGGGTATGTACCAGTAGCTATGTGTTTGATCTCTCTCTCTCGTGTTCTTGAGGTGGTATGATCTTGATGTATCGCGAGCTTTGCTATTATAGTTGGATGTTATGATGTTTTCTCCCCCCTCTACTCTCTTTTAATGGATTGATTTTCCCCTTTGAAGTTATCTTATCAGATTGAGTCTTTAAAGATTTGAGAACACTTGATGTATGTCTTGACGTGCGTATCTGTGGTGACAATGGGATACCACGTGACTCACTTGATGTATGTTTTGGTGATCAACTTGCGGGTTCCGCCCATGAACCTATGCATAGGGGCTGGCACATGTTTTCATCGTGATTCTCCGGTAGAAACTTTGGGGCACTCTTTGAGGTTCTATGTGTTGGTTGAATGGATGAATCTGAGATTGTGTGATGCATATCGTATAATCATACCCACAGATACTTGAGGTGACATTGGAGTATCTAGGTGACATTAGGGTTTTGGTTGATTTGTGTCTTATGGTGTTATTCTAGTACAAACTCTAGGGCTATTTGTGACACCTATAGGAATAGCCCAATGGATTGATTGGAAAGAATAACTTTGAGGTGGTTTCGTACCCTACCATAATCTCTTCATTTGTTCTCCGCTATTAGTGACTTTGGAGTGACTCTTGTTGCATGTTGAGGGATAGTTATGTGATATAATTATGTTATTATTGTTGAGAGGACTTGCACTACTAAAAGTATGAACCCTAGGCCTTGTTTGAACGCATTGAAATACCGTTTACGCTCACTTTTATCATTACTTACCTTGTTGTTTTTATATTTTGAGATTACAAAAACCTTTATCTACCATCCATATACCACTTGTATCACCATCTCTTCGCTGAACTAGTGCACCTATACAATTTACCATTGTATTGGGTGTGTTGGGGACACAAGAGACTCTTTGTTATTTGGTTGCAGGGTTGCTTGAGACAGACCATCTTCATCCTACGCCTCCCACAGATTGATAAACCTTATATCATCCACTTGAGGGAAATTTGCTACTGTCCTACAAACCTCTGTACTTGGAGGCCCAACAACGTCAACAAGAAGAAGGTTGTGTAGTAGACATCAGGTAGCGCATCTCATTAAGTAAATATATGGGCTTTTGAATTGATTTTATTATTTACTAGGGTGGATGGGCTGTTTTGTCTTGGGCCCAGAGAAACAATTACCACTAGTACAGTGGAGACACTCTACAGCTACCAGAAAAACAATTACTACTAGTATAGTGGATACACTACCACTTTTGGCTCCTCCTAGGTCATCGAAACGTCTCCCTCTATTGAATGCCATTTTACTTTTGTTCACCGATATGCGGTCCATGCCGCGCGCGGGCCCAAATGCCATCCACCAAATTAGAAGACAGTATGCAGGCGGAGAGTCACCTCGGTCGTAGCGCTGCAGTAACGAGCCGTCGTATCACAAAACCCCACCTCCCCGCAGTCTAAGTTTGACAGACGAAGCAACCATCATTTCACTCCTCGCTAAATCCCCTTCTCCCTCACCATCTTCAAGAAAGCCAACACTTGTATCTACCACTGTTCTTCTCTCCCAACGAAGGGAAGGTAAGCTGATCCGTTATATTGGTATATTTTCGTTCAGAAAAAACTTTTGCAAAGCAGTAACCGATCCTCACTCTCTTTTTGTTTCGTTTTCGTTGTGATTGTGTTTTCCTTCAGTGGTCTCCTAGTATTCGTCGGTTTCATGATGGACCAAGGAGAACCAGGCAAAGATCTGCCGATATTGGAGCAGACGTGGGAGGCTGATCCCCACGAGACAGAGAGCTCCAAGAAGATGGAGACGGCCACCGAGCCGACCCCAGAGACGCTCACGGGCACTAATGAGATGGTCAACTCCCCGTTTGAGGTTACAGCCCCCATGGTAATGCAGGAGCAGTTTTCCACCTTCGAGGATGTGTCCCCCCCCCCCCCCCGCTGAGATTCCCAAGGTGATTTTTTCTTTGAAAATCTCAATTGTGGTTTTTCATCTAAGTATGTGGTGATGAATAATGCAAAATTTTATTAGCTTCGATGCCATGCTATACATAGTGGTTTAAATAACTTGTGTTTCTTATACTAGAAAGTAATTCAGAATTTGTTTCTGTTTCAATTAGAGCCCTGTCGCAGACAAGGATTGTGTGGTTGTACATGTCACTCACTATGAGGCGGATGACCTGAATATACGCACTGGGAAAACAGAGTTCTTATGCTGTTGGATCCTGGAAGCCATTTGCGCTTATACCGATGTCGAGTTGTATTCCAGCCTCACTGTTGTCAAGCGTGTTGTCCAGGGTGTACCGAAGCATAAGAAGTTCAAAGCTACTCCTTCTTTTGTGAGGCATACTGTTCTTGTCAAGCTTACGCAGGAAGATGATGTGGCATGCATCCACAAACAAGTTTATAAGTGGCAAGGCCCCAAGGTTATCTTCATGAAGGTTCAGAGGATTGAGCTGCTATCAAACGTCCTCGATGATGTTCATGGCAAGGTTCGTCTTGTGTCCAACCCAAATTAGATCGAGGCATGAAATAGTTGCCCCAGCTAGTATTTAATAGTAGTTTGGATTGTGTCTACTTATCCGAACCTTCCCTATTATCGAGCCCTCTGGGGCTAGTACTCTGTTTGAATCCGTCTATGGGAATTGCTGCTACTTTTGTGTGCCCATGGATCATGTGAGAACCATCGTAATTGTTGCCAAAATAGATGCGTCCTCACTAGTTTTTTCATGAATATGGCATGGTAAGACATAAGTTGTCACAGTTTATCATACGAGCAGTGTGTGTTTGATGAAATAGAGTACTCGTTTGAGAAATGTACATCGACGTATACATAAGTACTTGTAAACACTGTTGGTGCTACCCCACTTGTAAGCAGTTGTGCAAAACACGACACATTGGCTCAGCTCGCTTCAACACTACGCTATCGACCAGCTAACAATCAATAATCTACTGTCTGACATATAAGCAACTATGTATCTTGTTACAGTGGTTCATGCAGTTAACTGAGGCCACAATGTAAATTCCAAACGTTCACACGCTAGTCCAGTGTTCATGTGGAACACTCACATTAAACTCGGCTTCATAAAAAACTTGAAAAGCATAAGTTAAGCAATTTTATACATCTTAATGATTCATAGAACATAACAAACACATACTAGTTCACAGCAAAAGACAAAGTTGTGAGAAGGTTTACAAATCAGGAAAAAACAAGCAAGGCTTCTTTGAGAAAAGGGCCTCCCGACAGGCTTAAACTTCCTGGAGTTCACTCTGGTTTTTTCTTGTTGCCACCATCAAGGGTTAGGTTCTCTTGTTCCAGAATAACCAATTATAATTGTGTTCTCAGCTGGAATGCTGAACTGAACCATGTAGTGTACTGACAAGGTGAAATTCTTGTGCATTCCACTAAATTTAAGCACCGCTACTTGCAGAAAAAAGCAGACCACAATGCCTCTTGTCCGCGTACCTGTCCCAAGAACCTCCGTGCAGCCGTGCTAGCTAGTCCTTGGTCCATGGATCAACTCGTAGAAAGTGCATTCTGGACTAGGATGCAGTTGTTTTCACTCGTCCATGCACTGCAATTAGGAAGTAAGACGCATGAATCAACTTCTTTTAGATTGCATTGGTCATTCTACCTAGTTACTACCAATGTAGGAATACCTGGAACACTGGTGGTTAGAGGACGACAGCTAGGAATAGCCATCTCATTTTGTGAAGTTGTACTAAAACTGAGGTGTGTACTTTTGATTACGCAGATAGAAACGATATGGAGACAGACATCCCTGTTTGTGCAAATACAAAATATGATTATTTAAACAGTGACAGATATTTGCAGTGGCATATGATCAACATCAGCATCTATTGTGTTATAATTGGCACTAGACTGACAGTATGAAAGTGCCCTTAAGTAAGTAGCATCACATCACATCAACACTGCCACTAAATTAACATGTAGAACAATAGCATTAGTATTATTGTCATGAGAGTAGCACATGGTCAGTAAATGTGCAATCAAATTTGTGCAGTTCCACTAGGATGAAGCAATGTTAGCAGTGTGAGATTTAAGTGTAACTGCAAAAACACAATTCATGGGAAATAAAACAAGACATAAGCACTTCATAAAATGCTGGTGGCCTTTCTTCAATTTAGCGACGGCACTAGACCATTACTTATAGTGACATTAGGTGGCATTGCTTAATGCTTCATGTGATTTTACATTAATGGTAGCGATATGGGCGTAGGGACAGCAGGGGCATAAAGTGGTGAGGCAGATCTGGTTGCTGAGAGCGGCAAACACTCAAGCAACATGTTTGCATTTGTCCCATTTTTTATCTCCTCAGCGACATTTTCCTATGTGACCACAGGAAATCTAGACCTGCTCATTGCTACCTCTTGAGCATTGCGTTGGTTTTCCCTTGAAGAGGAAAGGGTGATACAGGAAAGTAGCATAAGTATTTCCCTCAGTTTTTGAGAACCAAGGTATCAATCCAGTAGGAGATCACGCTCGAGTCAGACGCACCTACACAAACAAATAAGAACCTCGCAACCAACGCAATAAAGGGGTTGTCAATCTCTTCACGGTCACTTACGAGAGTGAGATCTGATAGATATGATAAGATAATATGTTTGGTACTTTTATGATAAAGATAAATAAAGATGCAAAGTAAAATAAACGGCAATAGAAATAGCTAAGTGTTGGAAGATTAATATGATGGAAGATAGACCCCGGGGCCATAGGTTTCACTAGTGGCTTCTCTCAAGAGCATAAGTATTACGGTGGGTAAACGAATTACTGTCGAGCAATTGATAGAATTAAGCATAGTTATGAGAATATCTAGGTATGATCATGTATATAGGCATCACGTCCGTGACAAGTAGACTGAAACGATTCTGCATCTAGTACTATTACTCCACACATCGACCGCTATCCAGCATGCATCTAGAGTATTAAGTTCATAAGAACAGAGTAATGCTTTAAGTAAGATGACATGATGTAGAGGGATAAACTCATGCAATATGATATAAACCCCATCTTTTTATCCTTGATGGCAACAATACAATACATGTTGTTTCCCTTTCTGTCACTGGGATCGAGCACCACAAGATTGAACCCAAAGCTAAGCACTTCTCCCATTGCAAGAAAGATCAATCTAGTAGGCCAAACCAAACTGATAATTCGAAGAGACTTGCAAAGATAAACCAATCATACATAAAAGAATTCAGAGGAGATTCAAATATTGTTCATAGATAATCTGGATCATAAACCCACAATTCATCGGATCTTGACAAACACACCGCAAAAAGAAGAGTTACATCAAATAGATCTCCATGAGAATCGAGGAGAACTTTGTATTGAGATCCAAAGAGAGAGAAGAAGCCATCTAGCTAATAACTATTGACCTGAAGGTCTGAAGTAAACTACTCACACATCACCGGAGAGGCCATGGAGTTGATGTAGAGGCCATCCGTGATCAATGCCCCCTCCAGCGGAGTTCCGGAAAAGGCCCCAAGATGGGATCTCTTGGGTATAGAAGGTTGCGGCGGTGGAATTAGGTTTTCGTGGTGCTCCTGGATGTTTGGGGGGTACGTGGATATATATAGGAGGAAGAAGTAGGTCGGTGGAGCAACGAGGGGCCCACGAGGGTGGAGGGCGTGCCCAGGGGGTAGGCGCACACCCCTGCCTCGTGGCCTCCTTGATTGTTTCTTGACGCCCACTCCAAGTCTCCTGGATCACGTTTGTTGAGAAAATCACGTTCCCGAAGGTTTCATTCCGTTTGGACTCCGTTTGATATTCCTTTTCGGCGAAACTCTAAAATAGGCAAAAAACAGCAATTTGGGCTGGGCCTCCGGTTAGTAGGTTAGTCCCAAAAATGATATAAAAGTGTAAAATAAAGCCCATTAACATCCACAATAGATAATATAATAGCATGGAGCAATCAAAAATTATAGATACGTTGGAGACGTATCACTCATTCTCATTTGTGTTGTCCCCAACACCCCTTGCTACCTCTTGAGCATTGCATTGGTTTTCCCTTGAAGAGGAAAGGGTGATGCAGCAAAGTAGCGTAAGTATTTCCCTCAGTTTTTGAGAAGCAAGGTATCGATCCAGTAGGAGGCCGCGCACGAGTCCCTCGCACCTACACAAACAAATAAATCCTCGCAACCAACACGATAAGGGATTGTCAATCCCTACACGGTCACTTACGAGAGTGAGATATGATAGATATGATAGGATAATATTTCTGGTATTTTTATGATAAAGAGGAATAAAAGATGCAAGTAAAATAAATGGAAAAGGAAATAACTAAGTATTGGAAGATTAATATGATGGATAGAACCGGGGGCCATAGGTTTCACTAGTGGCTTCTCGCAAGAGCATAAGTATTTACGGTGGGTGAACAAATTACTGTTGAGCAATTGACAGAATTGAGCATAGTTATGAGAATATCTAGGTATGATAATGTACATAGGAATCACGTCAGAAACAAGTAGACCGACTCCTGCCTGCATCTACTACTATTACTCCACACATCGACTGCTATCCAGCATGCATCTAGAGTATTAAGTTCAAGAGAACAGAGTAACACTTTAAGAAAGATGACATGATGTAGAGGGATAAACTCATGCAATATGATACAAACCCCATCTTGTTATCCTCGATGGCAACAATACAATACGTGCCTTGCTGCCCCTACTGTCACTGGGAAAGGACAACACAAGATTGAACCCAAAGCTAAGCACTTCTCCCATTGCAAGAAAGATCAATCTAGTAGGCCAAACCAAACTGATAATTCAAAGAGACTTGCAAAGACAACCAATCATACATAAAAGAATTCAGAGAAGATTCAAATATTGTTCATAGATAAACTTGATCATAAACCCACAATTCATCGGTCTCAACAAACACACCGCAAACGTTACATCGAATAGATCTCCCCAAGAGAAGGGGAGAACTTTGTATTGAGATCCAAAAAGAGAGAAGAAGCCATCTAGCTAATAACTATGGACCCTTAGGTCTGAAGTAAACTACTCACACTTCATCGGAAGGGCTATGGTGTTGAAGTAGAAGCCCTTCGTGATCGATGCCCCCTGCGGCGGAGCTTCGAAAAAGGCCCAAGATGGGATCTCGTGGATATAGAAAGTTACGGCGGTGGAATTAGGGTTTTGGCTCCGTATCTGGTAGTTTGGGGGTACGTAGGTATATATAGGAGGAAGGAGTACGTCGGTGGAGCAACATGGGGCCCACGAGGGTGGAGGGCGCGCCTGGGGGGGTAGGCGCGCCCCCTACCTCGTGCATTCCTCATCGATTACTTGACGTAGGGTCTAAGTCCTCTGGATCATGTTCGTTCTGAAAATCACGTTCCCGAAGGTTTCATTCCGTTTGGACTCCGTCTGATATTCTTTTTCTACGAAACCCTAAAATAGGCAAAAACAACAATTCTGGGCTGGGCCTCCAGTTAATAGGTTAGTCCCAAAAATAATATAAAAGTGTATAATAAAGCCCAATAATGTCCAAAACAGAATATAATATAGCATGGAACAATCAAAAATTATAGATATGTTGGAGACGTATCACCCCTCACTTTCTTTCCCTTTTCAACCAAGAGACAGGTCCACTTCCCCCACCCTTCGCCATCCACCATGTTTTCTTCGCCTTTTCAACCAATAGACCGGTTGGGTAGCCAGTATCTACTACTTAATTTCCCCCGTTTCCTCTTAGAACCAAGTCCTAGATTCATGCTATGGCTTTCCCACTTTCTTCCCTATTTGAACCAACTCTTAGATTCGACTATATGAACTAGCTTTACCTCTAATAATAGTAAAAGTCTAGGTGGTTTTGGAACAGTCGATGGAAGTAGAAAAAGATCCACACGCAGCCACGTGGGGAGCTGGGGTAGTAGAGAAGGGCAGGTTTCAAAGGAATATATATACCTGAGGGTCGTCGGCATGTGGCAAAGATGGCGTCGGGAGGCCGCATCTTGGCCACAATACCGCAGGGAGGAAGAAGGGGTCGGAGGCCCTCCCGAGCCAGCACTCTCTCGGAGAGAACGACACGGCCGCCGATCGGGATGCGCAGGCAGCTGTTGGTCTCCTCCCTCGCCGCTGACGACAGCGTGAACGATGCACCTACACCCCTGCCCCGGTCGAGGTGGTCCGGCCGGATTTGTGACCAGCCGTGAGCAGAGAGAGAGAGAGAGTGGCCACCTATGTCTTGCTTAGATCTGGAGAGCACGAGAGAGTGAAAGAGAGGAACCCTAGTAAAGCAAGCGCCAAGGCTCCTGCTTATATATATAGTGGAGTGATTTTGTTATACCAGCTTCAAAAAATGCGCTCCTACGTGTACCCGCGAGTGGGTGAGAGAACTAGTGCGCGTGTGCATCGCTTCACTTCGTGAGAGTACAATATACTATGCCCAAAGAACGTTCGCCACAAGAGTAATAGTATAAGTGTGTGACGTGTGAGCTAAAATAAAAGGTGTGCGGCATCTTTTGTTTTTTAGAAGTTCTGAGGGTAGGGTGTGAAGAGCACATATGTGTGTGACGTCTAGCTGCAGATAGACGGTGGGTGCGAGAGGACTCGGGAGAGTCGTGACTCGTGAGGGTGCGTGTGTGCATGAGAGAGGGGGGGCACGTATCAATGCAATGCATGTGTCCGTAAATCATTATCCAACAAACGTTCGCCACAAGCCGTTTCCTGACGAACGCCGTAAGAACCGTTAGATCGGCATCCGACAATGTCAGTTTTGCCATGTCATTTAACAGAGCAGCCACTCCTCCTACACACAAATCTTCCACGTGAGTGTTACCAACTGCCGTATGCTCCTCCCTCCATTCCAAAATGCAGTGCATATAGCTTTATTGAAAATTCGAACCTCGCAAACTTTTACCGAGTTTTCATGTTCCAAACTGCACATATAGAATACCCAGTATATATCATTTCATTCATCTTCGAGAGGTAACTATAAAGATGGGGGAGGAGTCTACAAAGAAAGACCATCGTATCACCTGCAGCAATTTCAACCATCCTTTGGTGTGGAGGAATATCATAGGAACTCTATATGATATGATTTTTATAGGATTTTTTCCTTTCGAGCTAATTGTTTCATAGGAATAGATTCATATACTCCACATTTTAAAGGAAATAAACATGATATCATTTTTTATAGCTTTAGAGCCACTTGGTTCATATGAATGGATTCCTATACTCCCATAGTTTCAAAGGAAAATAAACATTAGTGTATATTCAACAGAAAAGTTCCTATGATGTGAACCATATGACATCTCTTTTCTAATCCCTCCTCATAGGAATTGAGATACATGTCATCTCTAGATTCAATAGAAAAGTTCCGATGATGTGTACCAAATGACATCTCTTTTCCAATCCCTACTCATAGGAATTGAGATACATGTCATCTCTTTCCCTACAACTTCCATGTATACATCTTCTATTCGTAAATAGCTAGTACAACCCCATACTAGCTTTTCTCCTAGACATGCAACTATGGCACAAGAACACGTCATGCATGCAAGTCATAAATCACATTGTTTTTTCTACTCTATGCATGCAAGCACCACATCATCAATTCGTGCATGTTTCTCATAAGTTACTTCTTGCATTAAATTCTGCATTGACAATGTATGTGCTGGTCACGTGCACATTAACTGCAATTCATTTTTTCTCCTTGTACTCCCTCCGTCTAGGTGTGTAAGTCATCTTCCGAAACCAAATAATCCCAAAACACTTTGGCACAATACATTAACTCCCCCCTCGTTTCTTGTTTCGTGACATATCAACCAATAAGAGATGTGGGTCGTGCATGCTTTCCCAAAACACAAGCACTTCTCCTTTGTTCTAGAATCTTACGTATCATAATTGCCCAAACTTTTTTCCTAACTGAATTGCCATTATTTGTTTTTTCTACTTTATGCTTTACAATGCACAATCCCATGAATCTTAAACTTTTTATAAAACTAATTGATTTTGAATGAGATTAACTATAAGAACTAAACGAACGTCTACATCATGCAAATATGACTCAAAGCTTTACATGCTATAGTGTGTATTTATTCATAATTTGGTTTCCAAATCTCATGCGTTCAATGCATGTGTACCTTACTAGTTTTGAGTACAGTAGCAAATTTCACGTGGCCGCGGGTATATCAAAATGCAAGGCCCATGCATCATTGCTTTTAGGTCGAACCTACGTCCACAATTTTTTGTACGTATATCTCCACTAGTCCCTGAACCCGAAATGATGCCTCATTCCCGTAAAACCAAGTGGCCCACACATATTAAGGCGTCGACTCGAACTCAATCCCTCTCCTATTTACTACGACGTGGCCCCACACGCCGTAGTACTCCTACAAACCCTACCGCCGCACACATCATCGGTTTTCTTCAAGAGGACGAGGGAGAAGCGGATTTGTAGTGGAGGCGCTTTAAAAAATGGATTTGTAGTGGAGGCCCTACCCTAGGGTGCCCTAGGTAGCTGCCACACACATAATTGGTTTTCTCTTTTCTTTATGCTCTTGCACCCTAGAGTGAAATGATGGTTGCTTCGTCCGTCCAGCTTAATGCGGGAAAAGGTGGGGCTTTGTGATTTGACCCCTCATCGCTCATTACTACTACTGCGGCGCTATGACCGGGGTGTCTCCATGTCCAACCGCTGCTCCAAACTGTAATTTGGTGCATCGCATGTGGAACAAGACGGTGGATGAGGCACATGTCGGCGAAAGGGGTCCTGTTAAGTGTGTCACCATTTTGTGTGTGGACTGACCCTGCTTGAGTTACTAAGCCAACATGACAGGAGCGGCCTACAACTTGGTTTTGCTCCTTGGTGAATCCCAACTATATTGATCTAAAAAGATACGTACTGTACTGCCCTCTTCGTCTCGGTTTATAGGGTGCGCACGTAGTTCTCGGTCATCCATTTGACTAACTAAATATGAGTTACTATGTCACAAAAAGTATATCATTCGATTCTTAAGAGGATGTAGTTTCTAAACATATATTGTTCATCACATATATAGTCAGTTACATTCTCAACCTAGAATGATGTGCATGCCCTATAAACTGATACAAAGGAAGTAGTAAAAATGAGGTGATTTTACCGAGTGATGGGTGGGGGAGAATGGCCCGTCATGCGGTCCCACGTGTCATGATGTACCAAGGCGATGCGCGTGTCCCTCTTGAGGCAGAACAATGGCTGTTGGTGATATAACTATTGGCTATGACCCGCCCAAGAGGGGCCGGGTTATACCAATGACGGTTCATCAAGACGAAGTCTGTGAAGATGTTCAAGATGGCGGTTCATGAAGCAGACTTGCTAAGGGCCCAAAGCCCAAAGGCGACTTAAAGCCCATAGGTGTAAACCGCCGTATATGTATGACTTGGATTGTAAGGATAGTATAATTAGTCATCGAGACGGACACATTGATGATGAGCCGGCCGGGACTCTGTGAGTCGTCGGGCGTCAACCTATGTATATAAAGGGATGACCCGGCGACGACTTAGGACAAGAGACAAAAGAGATCGAAAGCTAGGTTAAGCGTATTCGCTCCCTGGTAATCGAAACCCAAGCAATACCACCTCAACTGGAGTAGGCTTTTACCTTCATAGCAATGGGCCGAACCAGTATAAACTCATGTGTCCTTTGTCCCGTTTAACCCCTTCAAGCTAACCTAGTTGCGATGGCTCCACGACTAAGTCCTTCCACCAGGACATCTGCCGTGACAATTCCATGACAGTTGGCGCCCACCATGGGGCCAGCGCACGGTGGTTTCGAGTTCTTGAAGGGCAGCTTCAAAGGGATCAAGGGATACGTTGTGGGCCAGATGACTAAGAGTCATCGCAGCAAGCTCTACATCGACGATGCAGGTTGGGGCCCCGAGGCCGGCTCAATTGAGTACGGGTACCGGGTCCCCTTCGGCAGAATCCACATCTTCATTGGCAAGGTTGGCGAACCGGTCCCTGAGCTGGACATTTGTGCTAACATCATCGAGATGGCTCAGCGTGCACGGCCCACTCGGGTTCAACCCGCCATGAACCGTTCCTTTGTTGGTTTTATCCATGGGGCAGAAATTGAAGATGGATCTGTATCTAGGGGTGAGACGGCCATCTATTCTGATGGTGGATCATCCACAGGCGAGACCAACTCATTGTATCAACTTCAAGACGGCCGGCTTGGGGGCTGTCCTGATGGTGATAGTATTCCGGACCCCTGCGAGCCGCCGAACAGAATTGCGGTTTTTATAGCTGGTACACAACCGGTGCTCAGTTCATCAACCGCCGTGGCCATGACCTCAAGCTCCATGGTCGCAGTAGCGGCTGGTGCTGGTGGATGTGCATGCCAAGCGACTCAAGTTCTCGCCGAGTTGTTGGAGGCATTGGCAACTTTGATGGGGGTGGAAGTAACCCCGGACAACCAAGATCAGCATAAGGCGGATGTGGCTAAGTTGCAACATGAGATAGCTCAAGCCAAGGAGGACGTGGTGGCTAAGAACACCAGGATGGCTGCAGAACAGGCCGTTTTGGATGCGCAGGCACAGCGGATCCAAGCCGACTCCTTCTGGCTCATGTTGGATCAGAATGCTTCGAATGAGGTCATGATAAGGAGACACTGGAGTCATCTACCTCCAGTTTATGAGCTAAGAAACCTCTTTAACACACCTGGAGCAGTGACCAGCGACCCACCAGTGGTAAATCGGACGGTCGAAGCACCTAGAGCCAGAGCTCCGGTTCAGCAACAAGTGATGGGCTCTCCACATGTAAACAATTCCCCGCCTCAACATGTTCCGACGTCGTTGGGTCATTATTCCAATCCTTTGGACAATATGATCGATGCAGCAACACGATTGGCGGCTCTGCTAGTTGAAGGCGAGTCTCCAACGGCAGTTGAAACACAGAGGGCCAGAGAACTTCTTCAGACAGTGTTGGAGTAGCAAGCGGCTTATTCTTATAGTCGTGAGCGGATTCACTCAACCCCTCGTCCAAGCCGGAGCTACAACAGGCACATTGACTCACCAATGGTTTCAAGTGCTAAACAACGCCATAACCAACCCCGTGGACATGACCCGACGCGCGATGATGCCAATGCCCAGGCTCTGGTGGATCAGGGCAGGGCGCGTCGGGAGGCCGAGCTGGCGGCTCAGCAAGCGGCTCACCAACGGTCTCCGGTTTACCCAACAATTTCAGTGGAAACAGGCGTGGCATCTAAGACCTTGGGTGTGCCCTGTTTAGTGTCGGCTCTGCGTAACGAGTGTTTTCCCAAGGACTTCAAGGGTCCTCGCAAGGTGCCTAATTACACAGCAGATCAACCTCCTGAAGCTTGGGTTGAAAGTTATGAGATGGCCATGGAGATGTTGAATGTTAGTGAGGCTGCGTGTGCTAAGTATTTCACCATGATGTTAGAAGGGTCGGCTCGTACTTGGTTGAAGGGACTGCCTGCCAATTCTATCAGGTCGTGGGTGGACTTGAATGTCGGTGTTCTGGGAACGGGGGTCCCCAGACTTGCCTGCCTGCGGCCTGCGGCATGGCTCAAAGGGGGGCCCAGTGCGGCCCATCTTCACCAACACAAACCCAAGACCCTCGCGAGGGGCCAAGCCTCGCGGGGCGGACGATGCGGAGCTTCCTCAGGCGCGGCCTCGTCAGGCTGGCTCACGAGGAGGCAGAGAGATCAAGGCAGGGTACATCACGAGGTGCCCGTGACGCAAGCCATGACGACTGGGGGCGCCAGGCGGATGCCAGCCCGCGCAGTGTCCTCCCTTCCTCTTTGGTGCAAAGGGGGCAAGCGCAGCCGCGGAGTACCGAGGCATCACGTAAAGGTTGCCATTTCGGTGCAACGAGACCAAGACCAGGAGGACTACGAGATGGAGGTCATCGTGGAGCCCAAGACATCACCAGAGCTTTGCACAGGCGAAGACTACTTTTGTCAGGATAGCTGATACTAGCTGTCCCCCTTCAAATTAGCCCGCCATTGTTGGCTCCCTTCCCGCTCGATATTTGGGAAGAGGACCAGGGCCTCTATAAATAGGACCAGCCACCCACAAAGGGGAGAGAGCTGAGTCGGAGTGATCGAAGGATAGAGAGAGCTGAGCTGGAGGGATCGAAGGATAGAGAGAGCTGAGCCGGAGGGATCGAAGGATAGAGAGAGTTGAGCCGGAGGGATCGAAGGATAGAGAAGATCAGAAAGAGAGAGAGAGAGAAAGGTGACTGAGCTCCTCCCAGCAGTTCATCGCCCCAGCCAAGAACATACCCTCGCGAGGTTGTTCTTCCTTGTATTGTTCATCATCATCAGCCCAAGAGGCAATCCACCACACCACACACTAGAGTAGGTTATTACACCACAACGGTGGCCCGAACCAGTATAAACCCTGCGTCTCTTGTGTTGTTCTTTCCATAGTTCAGATCCTAGCAAGGCGGAGGGGTGCAGGTAGGTAGGAGGCGAAATCTCCGCGCGTACCCCAGTGTTCGAACCTCAAGGGTCTGCCGGAACCCGTAATCCGACATTTGGCGCGCCAGGTAGGGGGTGCGCCGGGACTCGTCTTCCACCACCCCGTTCTCCTCCGACCATCACGCCCATGTCTGACGCTCGTCGGGCCCGCCTGAGCGCCGGGCCGCGCTCGCTTCCCGCGTCGCCCAGACGGCCCCTGTCGGCGGGCGTCCTCGCTGTTCCCCGTCACCTGCCGTCAACGCCGCCACCGGCCCGGCGGGGGACGAGCAGCAAGCATCGTCCCAGCATCCGTCTGTGCGGCAAGACGGCCGCACCGCAACTCCCTCGCTCACCCCAGCTAGTTCTTCGTCCCGCGCACTCCGCGCGCCCATGGAGGCTTGGGCTGCACTCATCGCGGCAAACAAGCTCCTGTGCTACCGTCCCGTCGACGACGTCTACGAAGAATGGCTCGACCGCGTCGCCAAGCTCGTCCGCGCCGCAGGGGGCTCTCTTGCGCCGTCTGTTCCGCTGCACCGCACCCCGCCCCGCGCGGGCAATGAAGCTCCGGCGGCTCCCCGGCTGCCTCCTCCTCAGGAAGGCGCCATGGCTCCAAGGCGCATGGCCCCTGGGCGGAACCCGCTCCGTCAGGCGCCAGCGCAGCAAGAGCAGAGCTGCCAAGGAGTCCCTCGCCCGCAAGAAGCTGCCCGGGCGCTCTCTGCTCCAGCACGTCGTGACCATGCTCCTGCCCCCACGCATCAAGACCCCGCGCTGCTCCCAGCGGCAACGCATGGGGACATGCAAGACCAAGTTCCCCATCATCCAAGGCTTCCCGTGGCCACAGCGGGCTGCCGCGCCTTCACCGCCGAACTACGCAACGTCGCGTGGCCCGGCAAGTTCAAGCCAGACTTGCCTCCTCGCTACGACGGCACGGCTGACCCTGCGGAGTTCCTCCAGCTCTACGAGCTAGGCATCGAAGCTGCCAACAGAGGCGAGAAGGTCATGGCGAACTGGTTCCCCATGGCACTCAAGGATGGGGCCCGCACCTGGCTCCTGAACCTGGCTCCAGGCACAATCTCCTCCTGGGACGAGATGCGCACCCGCTTCATCGCCAACTTCCAAGGCACTCACGACCGGCCACCCGCCGTGAGTGACATGCGCCGCATCAAGCAACAACCGGGGGAGACCCTGCAGAAGTACATCCAGCGCTTCAACAATGCGCGCCTCAAGATTCCCAAGGTGACTGAGGAGGCCATCATCTCGGCCTTCTCCGACGGCGTGCACGACGTCAAGATGAAGGAGGAGCTAGCGATGCATGAAGACCTGTGCACTTCCTTGGAACTGTTCAACCTGGCAACCAAGTGCGCCAGGGCCAAGGAAGGGTGTCTCTCCCTCCTCGAGCTGCCTGCCGCAGACCCAGAAGAGAAGAAGCCCAAGGCCAAGGATGTGAAGCGCAAGGGGGCTGCCGTGCTCGCGGCAGAACCAGACACCAAGCGGGGCAGAGATCAGCCCGAACCTTCCAAGGGCAGGCGGTACTGTGTGTACCACGACCTCTGCACCCACAACACCAACGAATGTCAAGAGCTCCGAGCCGTGCTGGAAGGAAGGATTGGCCGTCGCCCTGACCGCAGTGACCGGGGCTATGGGCGAGGAGGAGGAAGGAACGCAGGACACTGGGAAGACCATGGCCCGCGCCAAGGGTGGCGCGATCAACCTCGCGAGGATTGCTGGCAAGACCCGCGTCACGAGGGAGGCTGGAGGGATTAGCCTTGCGAGGGAGACTGGAGGGATCAGCCTCGCGAGGATCGCCCGCAAGGCAACACAGGCCTCCCACCGCTGCCGCCGCAGCCAAGGAGAAACGAGGACCGCCACCAAGACGAGGGGGCTGGGGGCTTCCAGGAGCCGCGCCCGATCGCCAGCATCCTGGGCGGGGCCCAAGCCCCAGCCTCTCAGTGCATCTTCAAGCAGTTCACCCGCGAAGTGAACGCATTCCTCCCCAGGCTCGAAGCCACCCGCCCTCTCAGGTGGTCGGCGTGCGCCATCACGTTCAGCTCAGCAGATCAGCTCAAGTGTGCGGCTACAGCCGGAGTTCTCCCGATGCTTTGTTCACCAATCATCAGCAATGTGGTGGTCACCAAGACCCTCATCGATGGCGGGGCAGGGCTCAATGTCCTGTCCGTGGAAACATTCAACAACCTCCAAGTGCCCTACAGCCAGCTTCAGCCAACCAAGCCTTTCTCTGGTATCACCGACGGCTCCATGGCCCCAATTGGGCAGGTCCGCCTCCCTGTCACCTTCGGGGTGCGCGACAACTATCGCACCGAGCTTATTGACTTCGACGTCACTCACATTCGCCTGCCGTACAATGCCATCCTTGGGTACCCAGCGCTGGCCAAGTTCATGGCAGTAACTCACCACGGCTACAACGTCCTCAAGATGCCAGGAAGCGGCGGAGTCATCACGGTGCCATGTGAAGAGAAGGACGCGCTGTGTTCCCTGGAACGAGCCTTTCAGGCCGCGTCACTGGAAGACCCGGATCGTGGAACTAGGAGGCCTCCCGAGACCGCCCCTAAGAAGAAGAAGACATCGTCCGGCCCGACCACTCAGGAGGCAGGCCCCTCTGGGCCCGCGCATGCCCAGGGGGAACCTCCTTCCATCGCATAGGAAAGTGCGCCCGGCGCCCTCCTCAGGCAGGGCTCGGGGGCTCTCCCCTGGAGGGCCACCGACCTAGCTAGGGTCACGAGGGAGGCGCTTGGGCACCACCTGGAGGCGTGTTTCAAAGCACATTTCCCTCAAGAAGGAGCAAGGCAAGGAGGCCCAGACCCCCAGGAGTTCGTCAGCATGGCCATTCAGGAGCTACAGGAGTCAAGAGTCATGAAAGGCGGCCGCCGCCTACCAGCAGTGGCTCCCCATCCTGGCGAGGATGGTGGGCTGCGCGTCTGCATCGACATACCAGCTCAACCGAGTCGCCTCTCTGGAGCGCCTCTGGCCCTCGCGAGTGGGGCGCTGCGGAGGCCCACCCCACAGCTACGTTCGCATGCCTTACGGCTTGCCGAACGCGGCTGACACGTACCAGCGCCTCATGAGGGGCATCACGGGGGCACGAGAGGCCAGGCGTTCCGCAGCCCTCGCAGGGATGGAGATGGCCCGTGAGGAGCCGCCAGCGCCTCCGGAGCCTCCCGAGGCCCCTGGGCCTGGGGGCTCATGAGGATCGGCTCCCGCGGCCCACCGAGCCTGCTACATCAATGCTCCTTCATCCTCAACATCATCAGGTGATGTCTTTCGAGTTTTATTTCCAGCTGGGAGCGCCCCAAAGGGCTGCATTATTCCCAGGCCGCGTGGGTCCGTCCCTGCGGCGTGTATCCCTTTTTTATTCCATGTTGTTAGATTACCTTGTTGGGGGCGCCCCTCAGGCCGCATGATCCCCAAGCCGCTCGGGCCAGGCCTAGCGGCATGTATCCCATTTGCGTTTATTTCTGATTATGCGTTAGAGCCACCATGCTTGATTATTTGATGCCGGTCCACGGCACCTCTTCTTCTCCATGCCGACCACTTGCACGTTAAAGGGGGGGTACCTGAGCATCGCGACTCAGGGCTCTTACTGGCTCTCCAGCCCTCACCCTCTGGCCTTGTCCATGGCATCGCGACCTAGCATACGAGCGACGGCTGAGACCAGCTCGAGGGCCGGGACCCAAGGACGTAGAGTGCCGACATCTAACCAAATTTGCAGGGACACATCACAAGATAAGGCCTAGTGCCAGGCACAACCCGCCTAGAGGTAGGGCCCCGTGAGTCCCGCGCTGGCTCACGGGTGCCCAGATACACCTCGCCAGGCCCTACCGTGCCAGCCACGTGTCAGGGCGGGGCTGTACACGCCCCGAGGGCTCCTCCCGGAGGGGGGCCCCCTCCCACGTACCAGTGGAAGCACCATGCTCCGTGCTGGCTGACGACACTGCCGAGGAGCGGCTATGCCCGTACACATACGGTAGCGCTATGCTCCGCGCTGGTGATAAACAACTGAGGGTGGCCCCCAGGCCGAACCAACCTCAGGGAGCCCAGAGCTCAATGTCTAGCCTCATCGTAACGCCTCCCCTCGGGAATGCCGCGCGAGGGGGCTGGGCACGGGAGCTGCTCCTGGGTCACACCCAAATGCACGCCGCCCAGCCAGGTCCCCCCGGGCCTGGTTCGTCGCGCGTCTCTCCCCGAGAAGAGCCAAGGTACGAAGGCCGTTTGAGCTCAAGGAGGACTCCTGAGCATCGCGACTCAGGAGCCTAACTGGTCACGTAGCCCCTCACCCCGTGGCCCCATCCTGGTTTCCGGTCGGGACCAACGCTGGGTGAGGCACGCGCGCGGCTGGGCTCTGCAGACGTAGAACGGTAGATCCACCCGCATCACGCCTCCCTACTTGCTGTTCGTGCGCCAAGGGGGACTCCTGAGCATCACGACTCAGGAGCCTAACTTGTCACGTGGCCCCTCACTCCTTGTCCCCGTCCTGGTTTCCGGTTGGGACCAACGCTGGGTGAGGCATGCGCGGGGCCGGGCTCTGCCGGCATAGAACATAAGCAAGTAGGAAGGAAAGGCACAAATTTCAAGAAGTTCAAAAGCAAATATTACAGTCCACACTGTTATCTCGATGCCAAACGCAAGTTTAAACGCCTCCCCGAGGCAAGATACATGTGCAGGAATTAAAGGCAGGATAGGAGCCGCGACGGAGTCACTTGTCGGCGATGGAGCAGCGCGGATTGAGTACGCTCATGGAGCGGTGGGGTCGGCAGCGCCTTGCTTCGGCTTGGTGCTGAAGGCCTGGAACTTCCCCAACAGGGTCTCTGCGGGAACCTTCACGGCCTCGGCAGCGGCAGCGGCACGCTCGCCGCTCACTGGCTCCAGCAGGCTGTCGAGGTCGACACCGGGATCGCGAAGGTAGATGTGGGTGAGGACCCGCGTCATTGCTGCAGAAGACAGGACACGCGCCTCGGCCTCGGCCGCCGGGCCAAGGCCAAGGGCGACATCTTCAAGAGCGTGAACTAGGAAGGGAAGCAGCTTGGCGGGGCCGTCCTCGGCGCCGACCAGTGGGCTCTCCAGGCCGCTATCGTAAAGCGTCCTCAGTGAGGAGCGAGCCCTCGCCTCCATCTCCGTGAAGGCCACGCGTTCCTCGGCAAGAACCAGGGCCTCGTCATCCAGCTTGGCCTTCCTTGCCCCCAACTCCTGCTCCAGCGCGCCTAGGCGGGCGCGGCATTTCTTGAGCTTGACCTTCGTCTCCTTGAGAGCCGCTTCGCGAGCCTTCACACCTTCTTCCTGCTCATGGCGAAGGCGGACCTCGTTCGCGAGCTGGTCCCGCAAATCTTGTAGTTCACCCTCCAGCGCCTTGCAACGTCCACGGACGTCGACCACCTCCCCCAGGGCTGCGTTCCGAGCAGCCTTTGCCTCAAGGACAGCCTGCTTCTCCTTGTCGCATGCCATCGAGGCCTGGACCAGCGCCGCCCGAATTGAAGTGTCGGAGCGAACCCATCCTGAAGCCAGCTCCAAGCGCCCGACCACCAAGCGGGGGTCGGCGCCAAGAAGATCCTGACGCAGTCAGTCCAGCTCATCAATAGCGCGATCCAGAACGGCAGAAGGAGTCGGAGAGACAGCAGCCGGTGGAGTAGGAGGAGAAGACGACAGTGCGGCCACAGAATCCTGAGGCGGAGTCTGTCGCGCCCCGACAGCTGAAGTGGCGGCGGCATGCAAGAGCACCTCGGGAGCCACTTGGGTCATGGGGGCTGAGCTCGCCCCAGCCGGCTCAGCCAGGCCTCGCGAGGACGACCGGGCAGGAGAAGCCTGTATGTCGCGGTCACCCTCCTTCGCGGGCAGAAGCGCTGCCACGGATGCAACCTCGGGAGCCCCCTTCGGCTTCTTTGCTGCAGGCGCCAGCCTATCCAAGAAATGCGGACGTCAAGCCTCAGAAGCAGAGCAAGAAATAAAGACAAGAATTGAATGCTTACGGGTCGTCGCCAGTGAGCTCAAGCGGCCTCCGGCTAAATTTGAAGCCTGAAAGCCGGCTGGAAGGGTCAACCTCGGGAAGCTTGGAGGCGGAAGGAGCATTTGCGGTCCGCCCCCGGGCCGGGGCAGACCCGCGGGAGATCAGCCCGGTCCTGTCCTTCTTCGGGATCGGGGGTGAGCTCCCGCCGTCCTGCTTGTCGTTGTCCTCGTCATCGTCTTCATCGTCATCCTCATCGTCATCGCTCGGAGAGAGGAGGAGAACGCGAGACCTGCACCATGGGAGGGGAGCCCTCGACTCTCCGTCAGTCGCCTCGGAGTCAGGCCCTTTTCCCCGCTCCCCTCCTTCCTCCTCTTCGCTGGAGTCGTCGGAGGGCACGTCCACCGGTCCCTCGGGAGTTTCCACGGGCACGGGCCCATCCCCGTTGAAGACGGGCATGGACTCCACTACCTGCTCCCAGTCGTCGCGGAGGAACAAGGGCGTAGGAGCGCCCGCCAACCTCGCCACATTGCCCCCGACCAGAGATTGGAGGACAGCAGCCAGATCTCCGTCGGCTAAGGCCGCGAGGCTCGGGCGGGGCCTCCACATCAGAAGTGAGTTCTGCCGAAGCGGAGCCAGCTGGTGCTCCAGGAATTCCCTCAGCAGCGACGCGCCGGTCAGTTTCGCCGCTGCCATATTGGCCGGCCTCAGATCTGCGTCCATCTTCTCCAACATCAGCTTCGCGCGGGGGTCCGTGAGCTCCGCTCGACCCCAATCGCTGGAGCTCGTGGGCTGCTCCATCGGCAAGATCAGCCGAGGGTGGATGCGCCCAGCATCCACCAAGACCCACTTGCTCCTGAAGCCCTCAATCCTTTTCCCGGGGTTCGAAATGGTAATGGCGCCACCGTACGCGATGAAGCTCGCGCACGCGGAAGCAGTACCACGAGAGGTCCGGAGGTAGAAGTAGTGGCGCAGCAAGGCCACTGAGGGCTGCACCCCTACGTGTGCCTCGCAGTAATAGGCGAAGATTGCCAGGAGAAGGACGGAGTTGGGGTGGAGATGCAGGGCTTGTAGCTTATAGTGGCGGAGGACAGAGAAGAAGAACTTGGACAAGGGAGGCACCAGGCCAGCAGCAATGGCACTTACAAACAGCGGATAGAAGGTGCTCCCTTGACCCTCAGGGGTGGCAGAGCCGGCTTTAAACACCTTCGCCCCGTTGATGCCCCGCGCCGTCGCCATCCGGCGCAACCAGGCGAGGCTCGCCTCTGACACGTTCGGTGGGTCCAGGGCAGACGAGTACCAAGCCACGGCCGGGGGCTGACGAGGCGTCATGGCTTCCTTGGTCATACGGTCGGAGTGGATCTGGAAATTTTGGAGCAAGGAAGGAGAGGCGCAAGAAAGGGGATCTGAGCAGCAACCGGGGAAAGCAAGAAGCAAAGCCTAGGTGGACGCCGCTCCTTTATCAACTCGCGCGATTGCTAGGGCGCACACATCCAACCAACCGCCACGCGGCGCCCAAGGCCGCAGGCCGTTAGGGCCCGCGGCGCTTCGCTCTTGCCCTTCCGCCTCCCTGCACAGCCAAGTCCGGGCGCGCCTGTGCCCGGGGGCTACTGTCGGCGTTCTGGGAAGGGGGGGTCCCCAGACTTGCCTGCCTACGGCCTGCGGTGTGGCTCAAAGGGGGGCCCAGCGCAGCCCATCTTCACCAACACAAACCGAAGACCCTCGCGAGGGGCCAAGCCTCGCAGGGCGGACAACACGGAGCTTCCTCAGGCGCGGCCTCGTCAGGCTGGCTCACGAGGAGGCAGAGAGATCAAGGCGGGGTACCTCACGAGGTGCCCGTGACGCAAGCCATGACGACCGGGGGCGCCAGGCGGGTGCCAGCCCGCGCAGTGTCCTCCCTTCCTCTTTGGTGCAAAGGGGGCAAGCGCAGCCGCGGAGTACCGAGGCATCAGGAAAAGGTTGCCATTTCAGTGCAACGAGACCAAGACCAGGAGGACTACGAGACGGAGGTCACCGTGGAGCCCAAGATGGCGTCATCACCAGAGCTTTGCACAGGCGAAGACTACTTTTGTCAGGATAGCTGATACTAGCTGTCCCCCTTCGAATTAGCTCGCCAGTGTTGTCTCCCTTCCTGCTCGATATTTGGGAAGAGGACCAGGGCCTCTATAAATAGGACCAGCCACCCACAAAGGGGAGAGAGCTGAGCCGGAGGGATCGAAGGATAGAGGGAGCTGAGCTGGAATGATCGAAGGATAGAGAGAGCTGAGCCGGAGGGATCGAAGGATAGAGAAGATCAGAAAGAGAGAGAGAGAGAGAGAGAGAGAGAGAGAGAGAGAGAAAGGTGACTGAGCTCCTCCCAGCAGTTCATCGCCCCAGCCAAGAACAGACCCTCGCGAGGCTGTTCTTCCTTGTATTGTTCATCATCATCAGCCCAAGAGACAATCCACCACACCACACACTAGAGTGGGGTATTACACCACAACGGTGGCCCGAACCAGTACAAACCCTGCGTCTCTTGTGTTGTTCTTTCCATAGTTCAGATCCTAGCAAGGAAGAGGGGTGCAGGTAGGTAGGAGGCGAAATCTCCGCGCGCACCCCAGTGTTCGAACCTCAAGGGTCTGCCGGAACCCGAAATCCGACATTGAAGGCCCGGTTTATTCAAAACTTTAAGGATACGTGCAAGCAGCCTATGTCAATCGTTGATTTGGTGTCCTGTGTCCAAGGTGAAGGCGAATCAACAACCAATTGGGTGCGCCAGGTCTCAACTATCATACACTCATCAGATAATATCAATGTCGGCTCAGCAGTTTTAATGTTGGAGAAAAATTGTCGTTTCCTCCCTCTTAAACAGAAGCTTGGGCGACTTAAGAGCCATTGCGGTGACATGGGGGAGCTCATGGAAGCCCTTGTCAAGTATGCCGACTCTGATAGTACCAAGGACCCCTAATCTGATAACGAAAAGACGGGCAAGGGAAAGAAGAGTAGCAGCATGAAGGGACATCAGTATAACCCGGCCAATCAAGGTGGAAACGGTAAGCATAGAGCTGACGGAAATTTAGACTTCATGGCCAACACTGCTGCGTGGAATAATTACCAGCGTCGCAAGGGGAGGCCGGCTCAGTTTGGAGGGGGAGAACTCGACCTCGAGGCAGTAATGAATCAGCCGTGTCCGATGCACGAAACACAAGAGAGGCCATCTAAACATCTGTGGAAGGACTGTTTTATCATGAAGGAGTTCAAGAAATCCCATCTTTTCCAGAATAACCATGGCCCAAATGGCGGCTCGGGATCCGATTCTCATGGTCCGGGTCATGGAGGTGGCGGTTCAAATTCCGGTTTTCAAGGCCAAGGCAGTCAGGGTGGTTTCAACCAACATAATAATCAGGGGAATCAGCAGCAATCTGGTTATTAGAGTAACCCGAAGCAATTGAATAGTGGGTAGTACCATGTTTTCACCACGAGTTTATGTAAGCAGGATCAGAAGTTCCATAAAAGGGAAGTAAACACCATGGAGCCGGCGGTGCCCCGTTACTTGTGATGGTATGAACACCCCATTCTCTGGGGCCATGAGGATCACCCACCCCGGGTTGATAATCCGGGTCATTTAGCGCTAGTGGTGGCACCTCAGGTTGGAGGATACAAGTTCACTAAGGTACTCATGGATGGGGGCAACAACATTAATATCCTTTATTATGAAACTTTTCGTCGCATGGGATTGACAGACAAAAAGCTTAAGCCGTCGAACACTGTTTTTCATGGTGTGGTGCCTAGTAAGTCAGCATATCCAGTGGGTAAATATCTTTGGAGGTTTCCTTTGGAGATAAGTATGATTCCAGATCTGAGACGTTGACCTTTGAAGTGGATAAGATCAAAAGCCATTATCATGCTCTGTTTGGGCGACCGACTTATTCTAAATTCATGGCAAGGCCTTGTTATATTTATTTGTAGCTGAAGATGCCGGGTCACAAGGGCACCATCACAGTGCATGGGAGTCGCAAGATAGCCTTGGAGTGTGAAGAGGGCGACGCGGCTTATGCTGAGTCTGTCTGTGCCATGGAGGAGATGAAAGTTTATAAAGATAATGTTGACCTGGCAGATATGACGTCCTTGAAGAAGCCAACCATAGAGCATGATCCTTTATTGAAGTTTAAGTTGACAGACAACACTAAGCTAGTTGATTTTGTTCCTGGCGACTCATCTAAGCAGTTCAGCATCAGTGCTAATCTGGATCCGAAATAGGAAAGCGCGCTCATCGAGTTCATCCGTGAGAACCGGGACATCTTTGCATGGAAGCCTTCAGATATGCCAGGTGTTCTGAGGGAACTCGCTGAGCACACTCTTAATATTGATCCAAAGTTTAAACTGGTCAAGCAATTCCTTTGCCGTTTCAATGAAGACAGGCATAAGGCTATTGGTGAGGAGGTAGCCCGGCTCTTGGCGGCTGGGTTCATTGTCGAAGTTTTTCATCCTGAGTGGTTGGCTAACCCGGTGCTGGTGCTTAAGAAAAACGGCACCTGGCGCATGTGTGTAGATTATACTGACTTAAACAAGGCTTGTTCGGTTGATCCCTTTGCTCTCCCCCGTATTGATCAGATTATCGATGCTACGGCGGGTTGTGAGCATCTGAGTTTTTGGGATGCTTATTATGGTTATTACCAGATCAATATGGCAGTTAAGGACTAGGAGAAGAGAACCTTTATTACTCCATTTGGAGCCTTCTGTTACGTATCGATGCCTTTTGGGCTCAAGAGTGCCCAGGTGACTTACCAACGGTGTGTTCAAAATTGCTTCCATGATCAGATTGGGCGCAATGTTCATGCTTATGTGGATGATATTGTCGTGAAGTCCAGGAATAAGGAGACCTTGATAGATGATTTAAAGGAGACCTTTGACAATCTCCGGGTCTACAAGATGATGCTTAACCCGGCCAAGTGTGTTTTTGGTGTGCCAGTAGGCAAGCTTTTGGGTTTTTTGGTTTCGGAATGAGGTATTGAAGCTAACCCAGAGAAGATAAAAGCTATCACCTCCCTGGCTAAGCCGGCGTGTATCAATGATGTTCAATGTTTGGTGGGTCGCATTGCAGCTTTAAGCCGGTTCATAAGCCGGTTAGGTGAGAAGGCCATCCCTCTTTATCATATGATGAAGAAGACAGATCATTTTGTTTGGAGTGATGCTGCTGATCAGGCGTTTGAGGCCTTGAAGAAATAGTTGGCTGAGTCGCTAGTTCTTGCTGCTCCCATTGATAAGGAGCCTTTATTGTTATATGTGGCTGCCAATAGCCGAGCCGTCAGTGTAGTTGTGGTGGAAAGGAAGGAATCAGGCAAGGAGCATCTGGTTCAGCAGCCGTTTTACTACATCAGTGAGGTGCTTATTGAGTCCAAGCAGAGGTATCCACATTGGCAGAAGCTTGTATATGGGGTGTTCATGGCTAGCCGGAAGCTCAAGCAGTATTTTATGGGTCATCCCATCACTGTGATTAGTTCTGCTCCCCTAGGGGATATTATTCAAAATAGAGAAGCCACAAGTCAGGTAGCCAAGTGTGCCATTGAGCTTGGACCCCATGGTTTGAAGTATATGCCTCGCACAGCCATCAAGTCTCAAGCACTTGTGGATTTTAACAATGATTGGACAGAGTTGTAGATGCCTGAGGAGAAGCCAGATAGCACATATTGGACTATTCACTTTGATGGATCTAGGCAGTTGGAAGGCTCAGGGGCTGGAGTCGTCTTGACTTTCCCACGAGGTGGTAAATTTTCTTACGTTCTTTGGTTAATGTTCCCTTGTAGTAACAATGCAGTTGAGTATGAGGCCTAGCTCCATGGTCTTTGGCTGGCTAAGGAGATGAACTTAAGCCAGGTGAGGTGTTTTGGTGATTCAGACCTAGTGGCCCAACAAGTTTCTGGTACTTGGGATTCCAAGGATCCACTCATGGTGGCTTATCGCCGAGAGGTTGATGCTATTGCTGGCCATGTCAAAGGTTATCAAGTAGAACATGTTGATCGTAGAAAAATGAGGCGGCTGATGCTTTGAGCCGGTTAGGGTCCCAACGTAAGCCGGTGCCACCTAACACTTTCCTGGATATTCTGCATAACCCTTCAGTCAAATTACCTACAGAGGAGGATTTGGCTATTCCTGACCCAGAAGCACAACTGGTGGCGGCTCTTCATGTTATTCCTGATTGGATAGTTCCGTACTTGGCTTATATGACCTGGGGCGAGTTACTTGAGGATGAAACTTTGGCCAGGCAGATAACCCAGCGCTCTAAGTCAATGACTATTGTCAATGGAGAGATGCATCATCCCAGTGTCACAGAGGCGTTTCAATGTTGTATTTCTCCTGAAGAAGGCTGTGTGATTCTGCGAGAGACTCACGAAGGAATTGTGGTCATCATGCCGGTTCTAGGTCTCTCGTAGCCAAGGCTTTCTGTCATGGGTTTTATTGGCTGATGGCTCATGTTAATGCTGACGATTTAGTCAATAAATGTGATGGTTGTCAGAAATTTGCATGACGAGCTCATGTGCCGGCTCAAGAATTGAGGATGATTCCAATTGCTTGGTCGTTTGCAGTCTGGGGCTTGATATGGTTGGGCCTTTCAAAAGGTCCAAGGACAAAAAGACCCACCTCCTCATGGCGGTTGACAAATTTACAAAGTGGGTTGAAGCAGAGCCGGTCAGCAAGTGTGACGCAGCGACGGCGGTTCAATTCATCAAAAGGTGATCTTCTGGTTTGGTTTTCCCCATAGCATCATAACTGATAATCGCACTAATCTGTCCAAGGGTGATATGAAAGAATTTTGTCTGCAAGAACATATTCGACTTGACGTATCATCAGTGGCTCACCCCTAGTCTAATGGTCAAGCTGAAAGAGCCAATCAAGAGATTTTGCGAGGCATCAAGCCCCGGCTTATGGTCCCTTTGCAAAGGACGTCAGGTTGTTGGGTGGAGGAGTTACCCTCAGTGTTATGGACTATCAATACTACCCCCAACAGATCTACGGGTTACACACCTTTCTTCATGGTTTACGGAGCAGAGGCGGTTCTCCCTAGTGACATCCATCAAGATTCGCCTCGTGTGGCGGCTTATGTGGAAGCTGATAATGAA
The DNA here is from genome assembly GCF_018294505.1 of Triticum aestivum. Lineage (NCBI taxonomy): Eukaryota > Viridiplantae > Streptophyta > Magnoliopsida > Poales > Poaceae > Triticum > Triticum aestivum. The sequence continues at coordinate 496,478,068 of NC_057809.1, read as the reverse complement.
AAAGCACGTCAGGACGCACTTGACCTGTTGGATGAAGAGCGTGACCTCGCGGCAGCTCGTTCGGGGATTTACCAGCAAGATCTGCGCCGTTATCAGAGCCGTCGGGTTAAAACTAGAACCTTTCAAGAAGGCGACTTAGTGCTCCGGCTTATCCAGGATCAGACTGATATGCAGAAACTATCCCCACCTTGGGAAGGGCCTTTTGTCTTCAGCAAGAATCTGAACAATGGGTCATACTATCTTATTGACGTTCGAGACCACAAGGACTCACGCACATCGGAGGAGGAGCCCGTCGGCCATGGAATATCTCTCATCTTAGGCCTTACTATACTTGAGCCACCGGCTCTTGTGATGTACATATTTTGACGGTGTATATATTATGATGAAAATAATAAAGCCGGCATCCCTGATAATTCAGGGCCTCTATCGTTTCATTTCTTCAAAACTGAGTCTTTATTGTCATTTCATATAAAAGGCTTAATGCCCAAAGTTACAGGGACCAAAGAGAGTTTGATGCACAACACAGCTCAAACATAGGTACCCGTTGAGCACAGCTCGGAAACATATCACTTGGGGGCTTCCTGTTCAATGAACATAGTTGTATCTACCCTCTTGATTGGCATGGATGCTAGGTGTATTCACCAAAAATCCGGGTTATTCGGCCTGTATCCAAGATGCTCTTCGACCAGGTAATCCTAGATGACCCGCCTTGTTCTTAACAAGTCAATCTCTTAAATGAGACCCTGAACTTGTCAAGATTAAAACATTAATTGGGTCATGAAAGAGTCGGCTTATAGAACGCAAGGAGAAGCTCAGGCTGATAAGTCACCTTCCTTGAGACTTGGTTAAACCAGCCTGTTTTGCATGATGCTACTCTGACCCCGCCATACTCTCGATACGTGAATCTTTTAAAGACCCTGAACTTATCCAGGTTAAAATGTCGATTGGGTCATGAGAGAGCCGGCTCACAGAAAGCCATCGGCTATCATGCTAGTTTCATTGAAGAAGATATTTTGGCTCGACGTCCTATGAAAGCCTCTTGTTTTTTGGGTTTTTAATTTATTTTGGATTTGGATGACCTCCTTTTCTTACCATATGGTTTTTACAAGTCGGGCCAAGCAGCCCTGATTATGTCTCATACTTGGGATATTACCCCTACCCTGGTTATGGACTTCTATGGTCACCAGTGGAATTATATTGGGCATCATGACCCGCCCCGTGGTAAACCGCCAGGGCACTTATGATTTATTTGTGTGCAGGAAAATAGGGATAAACAATTGATCTACTTGATGATATCATAAACATATGTTGCATTTCCTCAACTAGCGGATCGGCAGTATCATGCAAAATAAAACATGCATGATGGCATGGCAGATCAAGAGTTTCACTAACCTATTACGAGACATCTGGTGTCCCATAAGAATAAGTGTTTTGAAGATGTCAACACAATAAAGTACTTTGCTTGATAAGCTGGCTCATGACTGTTGGTGGGTTGAAGCCTCTGGGTCATCATGTGCTTCTTCTTCGTCTTCAGCTCCTTGGTTATCCATCAGCTGGAAGTCAGGTGTAGCCCAGTCGATACCGGTCAACACTCTAAACACAGCCTCATCAATAAGGTTTGATGGATCAATGTCAGGAGCGAAGGTATGCTTACAAATTGGCGGGATGAGATATGTCTCCTGATGAATCGGTGCCTTCACTTTCTCATTATTAGCATCATAAGCCACCTGATACTATGATAGCTTGGTCTCTTTGCCAGCCGGGTTGCCAATGGACGCATTGATCTTACTATCTCTGCAAAATCATCTGCACTGAAGGGTGTCCCATCCTCTTTTACACTTGGGCAACCGTTGGCCAGATCCTCCGGGTCAAGATCTGCTTGCCATGCTTTAGCCCGGCTTAGGGCAGTTAAAGTGCCGGCTCTGGCAGAGGCTCGTTTCAGCTCTTCAATCCTTTCGGGCACTACTGATAGTCTTTCCAATGTCTCCTTGATAAGAGTAGGCGGCCATTTTTTGTGAAGAGCAGCGGCAATGGTCCATTGAGCACCAGTATATAGTTGTTCTACTAGAGTGTAGACAGCCTTCAACCGGACGCGCATGTCTGAGCCCAAATTGACGCTTCGAGAGCCTGTATCAATTCATTTATTAAGCCGACATAGTTTATAGCAGATTCAATGGGATAAATGGAATCAAGGTTAATACTTACCAAAGATAGCTAGTGACATGTTAGTAATTTGCTGCCTTAAGCCGGGTAGTTCATCAGTCATCGGCTTAAGAGCGGCTTCAGCTTCTTCTGATCTTTTCAGTAGAGCCGCCTTTTCAGTCTCCCAACTATCTTTGTCAGTACTGAAGGTCTTTCTGAGCCTCTCAATGTTTTCCAAAGAAATCCTCAATTCTGATTGGGCTTGGATGTTTCAGATTGTTGAGTTTTTATGTTGGCCTTCAGATCATTGAACTGCGAGTCCTTCTGAGAAAGTTCAGCCCGCGATATAAACATAGACAGAATATTGTGAGTATTGCTAAAGTCTCAAGCACAATACAAGTATGATACTTGGCACTTTGGGGCTAATGCATATTTGATCTTAAGAACAATTATTGAAGTCCCAAGCACAATATAAATATTATACTTGGCCCTTGGGGGCTAATGTCTGTTGCTCTTTTGTTAAGACGGAATCATTGGCTGACCCGAACAAATGATGTGATCCGTTTTACAAATACTACATCTTGGATCGTTGATTTCAAACAAGATGATTAGTCCCGGTTTATTCATGACTGATTAAGTCGGCACTTGGGGGCTATGGAAGCAAAGTTGATTTCTTGCTACTTAAGTCCTAGCTTAATATATTTATTAAGCCGACCCTTGGGGGCTACACATGCAAAATTGACGTACTGGTGTTATAAGTCCCAGTTCATACTGAAAGCATAAATCGGCCCTTGGGGGCTACTGGATTTGATCTATGCAACTATTGAAGTTTACAACACATTCTATTCTATCATGTCCAATAAACTTGACGGCTAAGGGAAGTATATTCATATGAAAATAGAATGGTGAGTAAGTTAATTCATAGCATTCCTTCATCAAATTGATCAAACCGGCTTCAAACTCTCGGCTGGTGTACAGACGGTTCAAGTACCTAGAGTGGATGTATTGGGCACTGAAGTGGGCGTGGCTACCCAAGTCCACCTTCCACTTGCCTTTATCTTCAGCAGAAATTTCTTCCTTGGCATTGTGCTTAGATAAGGCGGTAGGTTGACCCGGAGCTGTGAATCCAACCCTAGTAACGGTAAAATCATTAGCCTTCTCCTCATCAGGCTTAATCGGGCTTGGCGGCTTAGAAATATCTGGTTCAACATCCATATGATCTATGGAGGCCTCATGGTGTTGAGGTGGCGGGTCATCAATAATATCTTCAACAGCTGGTTGTTGTTGTTCTAGCTCAGACGGGATGACATCATCAGCCGGCTTATTCAGTTTTGCTTTCTTGCTGGGTTTGGCCTGGCCCCTAAAAATACAAAGTGTAAAGAGGTCAGTGCAATGATCAGGTATAAGGTCTAAATAATTGAACATATTCTTACCCAGGTACAGTCTTGAAGGCTGGGATTTGAGTTCCCGTTAACTTGCCAGAGGAGGAATGAGAAGCCCCTGATAATTTGAATCATACGTGTTAAGAGGTTGTCGGAAATAACCCGCCTTGGGATAAAGTATATTAGAAATATGTAAGACCTCTGGGTGATGTTTGCGAGCCGGTGTGTTCGGTAAGCCGGAGGAAGTAATTACACCACCACTATGCCGGGTGGTGCAGCGAGCTTCGTGTTGTTGTTTCTTCAAAAGAAAGTTGGGATCCAAGTGAGCTAGAGGATGAGAAAAGCTTACTTTCCGGCTTGCTTGCCGGGTTTTCTGTGTTGGCAGAGGCTCTAAGCCGGAGGAAAGAATAATTACCTCTTTGTCGCCTACACGGCTGGCTTCTGCGTCATCCTGATAACAATCGTTGTCAATGAGATGTATAAAAAAAGAGCCAAGTGAATCAAGTTCTACCTCTGATTCATCATCATCAGCGTCATCATCAATATTTAAGTTGGCCGTCTCGGCGGCTTTCTTCTTGGCAGGTCTTTTGGTGACCTTGGTTTTTGTACGAGCCGGCTTAACCGGCTTATCTTGTTGTTTCTTCTTCCAAAATGGAAAGCTAGCCTGTTAAGGTCAAAAGATCATGAGTGGGTATAATTATTGAAAATGTTGATGGAGCGGAAGATGTGCAAACTTATGGCTGGCGCCTTGTTGAAGGTGCTAAAAGGACTAAGTCATGTCTTTATGCATTCTTTTCAAGGTTCGTTCAACAATTTCTTGGTGGCTTCATTGATTTCTACATCGGACAGTTGGATGTCACAATGGCGCTGGGGATCTTTCACATTGCCATTGTATTCACACATTAAGCCGGTGCGACGGCTTAATGGCAAGATACTCCAGGGCACCCAGCACCAGACAAGGTCGACGTCATTTAAACCATTGGCCATAAGGGCTCTGAGCTTTGAAAATAATGGTGCATATTTGGCCCGCTCCTTCGCATTGAGAAGTGAGGGGAGTGGATGCGTGTTGCTAAGCCGGTGATCGCGGTAACCCAGTAAGGGATTTTCGTCGGCTGGAGATGTGTCTTGACAATAGAACCAAGTCTGGTTCCAGTCTTTGGGGTGACTTGGTGGCTTATCATAGGGAAAGCTGACGTCTTTCCTCTTTTGAATTGAAACCCCACCGAGTTCAGTGTTGGGCCCATCAAAAAATTCAGTCTGGTGGTTTAAATAGTAGAACTCTCTGAAATAAATCAACTTTGGGCTCCTCTTGAAGATAAGCTTCGCAGAACACATGGAAATTGCAAATGTTGGACACGCAGTTGGGTGTGATATCTTGAGGATGAAGTTGGAGGAAATGAAGCACATCACGGAAGAACTTTGAGCCAGGTGGGCTGAACCCTCGACTCAGGTGATCGGCAAAAACAATCACTTCTCCGTCCTTTGGTTTAGGAGGAAATTCTTCACCAAGGACCCTCCAGTGAATGACTTCTTTTTTGGCTAAAGCGTCAGTTGCACCATAGTTGTTCAAGTCTTCCTTAGTAACCCGGGATTGGACCCAATTATAAGCAGAATATGTCTTAGCCATTATCGATGAGCTGAAAGAAAGTTTGTGTCGGTTCAAGATTATATGGTTAAACCGGCTGACGAGTTAAATAGTGAATAACAGTAATGAAGCATGCATAGGTATTAAGCCGGAGATTGACATTTAAAGAGGAGCTATTGGGGACTTAAGAGGGGACTAATGGTATCTGGCGGGTTACTATTTTTGTGTTAAGCCGCCCACACAATTGTTGATTTGCAGATCTAAGAAAGGGAAAATTACTAAGTGTTGGAAAAACAGGTTTCACAGATTGATATTGTAATTTTGGATCTACGATGCATCAGATAATGAAAAATAAATCTAGACCTAAGTTGCAGTGCCGGAGCAGTTCATATGTACAGATTGGATTTTTTTATGCAAAAGGAGATGACCTAATAGTGAAAATAAGCGTTACGGCTACCACCACGCAGGAGAGGTACTAAGTTCGAATCAAAAATAAGTACTACAGCGAGGAACGAGATGAACTTCGATGAACTCATGCAAACCCTAATGGGATCTATCGGAAAAGAAAGAAGGAGGACTCACCGGAGCTGTTGAACAGTGGAGGCGTGCAGACAAATCTCTGGTCAGATCAGGTCGATGCAGCGGCCACGGTTGAGGCAGAGGTGAAGGTCGACGACGGCGGCAGAGCTCGGGTGCTGAGACGACACAAGGTGGAAGACATATGAAGAGGCAAGGGGGAAAAGTGAAAGGGAGCCCCATCCCTATTTATAAGAAGAAAGGATAAGTGACACACGCAGGAATCGAGGAGGTTAAAAATGGATATGTGACGACGCGGACGTCTTAATTTTCAAAAGTTCATTAAAAGAGAAGATATATTAAGATTTGAAATTTATGTAATATTAATGACAGGTGACATCATGATGGGTTACTACGATCTTAGAAGATGATGTCATGGTGGGTAACAGGATCTCGCAAGAATAAATGAAGAAGGATTTTTCTAAGTGTTGAAGATTGACATGAACAAGTTCAAATCAACCTAGGGCCTAATGTTGGGGATATAACTATTGGGCATGACCCGCCTAGGAGGGGCTGGGTTATACCAACGACGGTTCATCAAGACGAAGCCCGTGAAGATGTTGAAGATGGCGGTTCATGAAGCAGACTTGCTAAGGGCCCAAAGCCCAAAACCGACTTAAAGCCCATAGGTGTAAACCGTCGTATATGTATGACTTCGATTGTAAGGAAAGTATAATTAGTCACCAAGTCGGACACATTGATGATGAGATGGCCGGGACTCTGTGAGTCGTCGGGCGTCAACCTGTGTATATAAAGGGACGACCCGGTGATGGCTTAGGACAAGAGACAAAAGAGATCGAAAGCTAGGTTAAGCGTATTTGCTCCCTGGTAATCGAAACCCAAGCAATACCACCTCAACTGGAGTAGGCTTTTACCTTCATAGCAAGGGGTCGAACCAGTATAAACTCTTGTGTCCTTTGTCCCATTTAACCCCTTCAAGCTAACCTAGTTACGATGGCTCCACGACTAAGTCCTTCTGCTAGGACATCTGCCGTGACAATTCCATGACAATGGCAGAAGCAATATTACGTGGTTTTCTTGAAGGAGATGATGGCAAAGCAAAGTGTGAAATAATGGTTGCTTCGTCCGTCTGGGAAGGTGTGGCATTGTGATTTGACGTCTCATTGCTCATTACTACTACTGGGGCGGTACGACTGGGGTGCGTCCCCCTGCTGTTCTGCATTGTTATTTGGTGCATGACACGTCGACCCGGTTGCTATATGTCCCACATGTCGGTGAGAGGAAGTACAGAATTCATGAAAGCGCGCGTCAACGGAGGAGTACAAGACACGGCTTGGTTTTTGGTGGTTCGCGCGATCCATCAATACAAATCCGGACTAAAAAAGGCGAGGGCGGGTCTTTTCCCGCGCAGCGGGTAGGGGAGTTTGTCATAGTCTGTTCGAGGCAATGAGGTAGGAAGGGAAGCAAGCAAATAAAGGTTGAGCGACTTAGTTTTCGGAAAAATCTGATTTTACAGAGTACGTACCCACTATGGAGGTAGTATGCTACTTACTACTCCCTCCTTTATGGTTTATAGGGCTCGTCTAAAAAAATTCCTAGTAGTAGTAGTAGTATTAAATCACCCGATGCAAGCATTGTCAAGAGAAAACTCATCAATGCATGTAGAAGTTCATGGAAATTTAGTGGTCATGCATGCATTTGTTCTAATTAATGCCTTCGTAAACATAACTTCTTGAGAAAAATGAGCATACATTACTTGTGCAAACGACGAAATTAATTCCACCACTCACCGTCTATCTTGGTTGGAGAGATTTTGAAACTGAGCCATAAACTGGAAAGGAGGGAGTAGTAACATAGCCTAGGGTAGCTTGCTGCACCACGGACTCCAAGGAAATTGATGTAGTAGTACTACTCCAAGAAAATTTTACCATTGTACTATTCCTACTACTCCTACTAAAAGACATATATTCCAAACAATATGATAATCTCTCTAACCAAGGTAGGAACGAGGAGTAAATAGAGCTGTGAGCCACCGCGTGCGTGGGTGAGGGAGCGGGTGTAAGGCGTACTACTTCTACCTCCGTCCTAGTTCATAGGTCACCTTTGTAGTTTGTGCCAAATTTCGTCTTGCGAGCCACCGCACCCGTGGGCGAGGGAGACAGCGTAGTAAGCAAGCTTCTCCTCGTTCTGTGAGTTGACGGGACACATCAAAAGTAATACGTACATAGCATGTCGGGTGTATAGAACCTTGCCTCTAAGGTAGGCCCCACATGGTTTGCCTCTTTTTTAACACTAGGTGATACCCCGCGCGTTGCTGCGGGAATTTGTTGTGATTTTCTTGTCGGTATATAGCAAAAAGTTTGAATAATGTCATGGTACATTAGCATGCCAAACTATCTAAAGATACAATATCTTAGAGTTTGAGGAGGCAAGGAGAAGAAAGCATAATACATAGGGTACATTGCAAAAGCTTTTAAACTTGTCCATACAATTGACTTTTTTGTTGAGCGTACAAACAAATTACATAATGTATTTCAATTCCATCATTCGATTTAGGGTCCCTTCTATTTTCTATGAATGGCGGTACAGTCAAGAAGGCCTTCGACTTGTCAACTCCCCGGAACAACGACAAATGTGAAATGACTAAAAATATATGAACTTAGTTCTGGAGCAAAGTCAGGCTCAAACACCATGAGGAAACCATAAATATGCCATCTTGATTAAACCCCAAAATAGCATGTTTTGACGACAATCTCTGACACACTGTTATTCAATTGCATAAATTCTTTGTTATTCAATTGGATAAATTCCGATGAGAGAAATATGTTTACTTTTACATATGAGAAGATGGCAATAGGGTCAGTCAGAAGTTATTAGTTGCTTCAGTGTAAGTTTTAAGGTATATGCTGCAATAGATTTTGGATGCAGATTGTGCAATCATGATAGAAAACATGTTGTATGCATACTTCTCCCAAATATCTCCAAAGTGAATAATTTTTTTCACATCAACTGAAACAGTAATGTTAATAAAAAGTAACATCATAACCTGGGTTTACCCGGCCCGATGACTTGAGAATCAATAATGTAAAAATCTTAGAATAAACAATCTTACATCAGATAAATTGATGACCTAGACTGTTGAATGCCAATGTATTTTTTCTTTTCTTGTTGAATCTAGAAGAGATCAAGATGGACTGCAATACTTTGGATAACATGCTATCAAGATAAACATGGTTTAAACCATGCCATTTTTTCCATGTCCAAAATCCTACAGCAAAAATTTTGAACACATGTCCTTTAGAAAAAACAATTACAGGATCTGTCACCTTCTCAAACTGTATATGATCACGATTTTAAAACACTACACGAAATTGGAAGAAGATTGGCAGGGGATCATCGCAGCTCCTTGCCATTGATTTTGGCGATCGCGAGGGCTGGCGAGGTCAGCTGCGGAGTCATAGCCATTGGGTAGCGAAGATCTGGAGGCATCCGTTGATTCATAGAGGAGAGGGAGAGATGAACTGCAGACCAAGAACATCGATCAAACGAAGATACGGTTGGAAAGATTTTTAGTTGCGTCAAACGATGATAATTACCTTGTGATGAGATGGCGCTGATCCACTCGATCTCAATTAGAGAGGAATGTGTAGCTGGTCCCCACCGTGGAAGAGATATGTAGGAGGGGGAGAGAAAGAACCCCTTTGCGCATCTTCCTCACCGCCTTATGCATGATCTGGACGTCACATGTGCGACGACGTGGTCAACAGTGTCGTCGACGGCCTCCTCCGGCCCCTGAACATGCCCTACCCCAACACCGCCATGCACCACCGCTACGCACCTCCACCAGAGTCCTCTGGAGCAGGGAGTTGCCAAACACGGCCGGGGAGGATATGAGGGCGACGCCGCATGTGATGGCTACACGGCGGAGGCAGTGTCTCCCACAGAAAGCCGGCTGGTCCTATAATACTTGTGAGAAGAACAACCCAATCTATTACTACCCCATTTATTCGGTGGAGAAGAAGAAACGACAGCGGTATAAAGACGGAGAGATTAATGTGAAATCAATCGACCGAGGAATTAATTAGCGCTCGTGCTGGTTCGATTCGAGTGGCCGAACGCCGAGTTAGTACCTGCTAATTAGGAAGATGATAAATGTGTGGGGTCATGGCAATCGCCAATGAAAGGGAAGGCTGGAACACTGGACCTTACCGATGGGCTACCGATGGGCTTTATAGTGTCCAGTTTTGGTGAAGAAAAAATCCAGCCGAAGGCTCGAGCGCTGCGGCGTCTAAAAAAAGCAAAGCAGCTAGCGGTGGGGCTAGAAAAGACCGAAACATTATCTTGACTTAGCGGTGGCAGTTCTAGTGTAATTTTCTCAATCTTTGATCAGACGGCTGCACACACCTCATCTTTACTAAATCAATGGCTATAACAATTGGAGTGACGTGGCTTCATGAGAAGGCAGGAAAATCATTTAGTGGGGTGCCCCTATTTAGATATAGAAGATAACGCGCCAAGTCGCAATTTGTTTGTTCACCCGTGGTAGACGATTCTCCATCAAGTGGACAACCAGTACACATGTCAAATTACCACGTGGGCTGCCTTTTCGTACAGAAATGAGCTCCACCATGTACCAGCGCAGGTGTGGTTGGGAAAGAGACGGGAGTACGTGCGTCGTGCACGTCCCCCACCTACGTGGGTGTGTGTGAGAGAGATACGAACCTACACATAATGCGCCGTCCATCCCCATGCCTCCGCCCAGTCCGACCACCATTCACCACCATGCCCAACTCCTCCTCACCTTATCTCTCATCTTTCTCGAGATACCATTTTTCGATAAAATTCTCGAGATATCATTAGTTTTTACACATGGGATTACCCCTGCATGGGTCAATCACAACATGTGTTTTGTAAAAAATGCATCTTGATGTTCCGTGCAATGCACGGGCATCTTGCTAGTCCATGAAAACAACACATGGCAAAATTTGACGGCGAACGACGGATTTGAATCTGCTGGGAGGGGCTATTTGGATTTTGCCCGAGGTAGCCAAAATATTGGCAACCCTTTTGTCCACCGGTGCCTTTGCCACTGATGAACGAGGAATGGCTCGGGTGCTCATGCATCCTCCAGCGCGCATGTTGGAGACGAGCTTGCACGAGCTGTGCTTTTTTTGTCCGACCACGCCGCCCGAGCCGGCCGTAGACCGACCGATGACCCGCATATTGTGCCATCCAACCGTAGCCGCACACATTCTGGAAGCAACTCAACCAAAAGGACGAAATTCATGCAAACACGGCGATATTTCTCATAAACAATGACAGAATTCATATAAAATACTGGATTTTCATACAAACATGACGGATTTCATTACATTCAAATCAACTAAGCGGTGCTAGTTCTGGATAGCACAGGTATATAATACCTAGCCTAAATGGTCGCCCACTGATCCATTTGTGTTCCTCATGTCCGGCGGCACGATCACCGGACTGCCGGGAGCCCCGGAGGTATATGCTTCAGCGCAAAGGACGGCTCGCTTCCCCGCTGCCCAACTAATATGGTTGGCTGATGCCCAAGACGATGGTGGAAGCGGGCTTCTCCGCTTCCGTGGAGCCCATGCAGGGTCGACAAAGGTCCTCGCAACAAAAGGATCCGGCAAGGCACCTGCTGTGTACGCCGGCGTCGCCTCCGCGGTGGCCTTCATGGGACCCAAGCGGCGGCGGCCTCCCGTGTTCTACTTCTCCTCGGTGATGGAGGCGGGCGCGGAGGCACTGGCCACCGACTCGTCGCTCTCCATGCACGCGGCTTTTGTCTCTGCTTGCATGGTGTGGCCACCGGCATGGGAATCTCGGCCATAGAAACGGCGGCGTCGACAGCAGCAACGATGCCCATGCACCTCTCCTCGTCGAGCTGGCCTGGAGTAGCGAGTTGCTGAACCGCGTGCTGGCTTTGGGCGGCAACTGGCTCCGTCGGGCGAGGGGAGGGAGATGGATCAGCGAGCTGCATAGCTCGTATCCGGCAGGCTCGGCGGGCCACCCAGCCGGCTTGTATGCGGGATAACTACTCTTCGTAAGCCATTGTAAGAGTGGACAAAATGGTGAAGGAGGAGATAGGGGAGCGGCGGAGGTGTGCGATTCATGGCCGGTGTTTGGCCTCGTTTAAATAGGGAATTAAATAGATGGCAGGCGGGAGGAGTTCGGCCGGCATTGTGTTTAATGTCGTCCCGGTCATGAACGGACGTGTGTCCAGAGTGGGTTTCTCGGCTTCCACACGGGTTTCATGGAGGCATTTGAATGCGGTAGGGAGGCGTGTTCAGCCGGGCGTGCATCGAGTGGTGCCCTCGACTCTGACGTACGACACTACGTCGTTCTTCCACTGACGTGTGGGCTCTTTGGGTACATGGCCTGCATGTCAGTGGCCCAACGCAGGCAACGCACGACAGGAACTTTTGGTGGGCCAGGGCAGTCAGAAGCGGGCATTTCATAAACCGATGATTGTTCAATGAGTGTGACGTCATCTATTTCATCTAGATAAGCCTACTATATAATGTAAGAGAATTTTAAAATTTTCATATATACGTTGATAGCCCGTTCAATACCTTGTGATTCATAAAGACCGCTGCAAACATGAATGTTCTACTTATCACTGATAAGATTGATTAAACCTTGCAAAAAAAGATAAGATTGATTAATACCCATAACAATCCATGTCCTTAACAAAGGGTGCATGCACGTATAGGTTGAGCGTGTGTCTTGCGTCGTGTGCGGTGTGCATGCGGGCATGCGAGTTTTGCGTGCATGCATGTGTACATTTTAGTGTTGCATGCATGTGTGCGTACGTGTGTGTGTTCGTGAGTGCATGTGTACGTGTCAGTATTGCACGCCTGCATGTGTGTGTTCGTTATGTGTACGTGTGAGTGTTGCACACCTGCATGCGTGCGTGTGTTCGTGCGAGTGTTGCGTGCATGCATGTATACGTGCGGGGTGAGGCTACACATCAGTCGACTGAATTTTTCATCTCTGGTCAGTAGATTTTCCAGCCGTTGGATAAAATCAAGGGCCTGCAGTTTATCTTCAACCTCCACCCCCCGAGCCGCCAACCACCGCCAGCCACCGCCAGCCGCCGCTGCCCATGTTGGTAGCCCCAAAGGGCCGGCTCATTATAATATGATGAGTCGGGTCTTTAATAAGACTAGTAAAAATGACTTTGCATTAGCCCCCAAGTGTCATGATGCATGCTTGCAGCGACATCAGACTTGCATGTAATCTTGATTTGAATAATGTAGCCCCCAAGTGCCGGGTTGTAAGCCTGCAGCAACTCGGGATTATTCCTTCCATTGTAAAATAAATCATATCCTTTGATAAAATAATGGCCATTGCGCTAAAGCGACTTTGAAAACTCAATAATACCGGTTATTAATAACCACAAAAATCCAGCCATGTTGGCTATTCAAGATAATATAATCCGGTGAAAACCTTATTCATTCAATATCATAATGAAAATTTAGCCAAGTTTGGCTATTTGAATAATATAACTCAATGATTTATAAGCGCATAATTCTGATGGCGCAATCCAAATATATATATACTGGCGACTTATAGTCCAAAAACTAGGCCGGTTTAACAAACACTGGATAATTTCTCATCATACTGGCGACTTATAGTCAAAAGCCAGGCCGGTTTAACAAACTTGTTTCTGCATACAACAAGTTTAAAGTGTCCTGGCGGTTTACCGCCGGACGGGTCATAATGCCCAACATATAACCCGGGTTTATAACCAAGGCTGCACTTAAGAATAATCAAATATGAAATATATCATACCTGTGACATTGAATCACATTGTTGGTTTTACCAGCTTTTTGTAGTAAGGGTGACAACCCAAATCTTGAGTACTGATAACTCCTTCCATATTGTGCCGGTTTATGATAAAACCGTGCCGGGTTATAATAAACACCGTGTTACTCCATAAGAGGATGTTAACAACAAGGATCAAACCGGGCAAATAGTCTTCGGATTGACGTGAACTGTGTTCCGTCAATTGATTGGTTGAAAACTTTGTTGGTTTTAAAAAAACGCAATAAAAAAGAAAAAATTATCTTGCAAAGAAAAGTGCGAAGCAAAATTAATGACAAAACCGTTTGCAAAAAAGGTTTATTTGAGCTGATCAAATGGCGTTACCATGGCCGAACACGACCAAGCTCCCGTTAGGTGTAACTATGGTTCTAGTCAGCCAGGTCCCCAAATGAAACCATGGCATTTATGCCGACCAAGTGGCATGGCAATGGTTCGGGTTCGACCAAGCCCCCAAGTGATTCTGTGGCCTAAGGCCGATCAAGAGGCATGACTGGTGGCTCTCGCCTATCAAGAGGTATTGTATTGGTTCGGACACGACCAAACCCCCAAGTGATATAACATGATGCTTTTAAAAAAAAGCCAACTTCAGGGGTAAACCGGAGGCCGCTTTAGAACAACTCCGTGTAACCACACATGATGTAAAAGAACAGAGACCCCGCTTTATGAAGCATAAGCCCCCATGTGATCAATAATATGTCAAGCCAGTAAGGCGGGATACCCATGTTTGAACCACGCATCATGGCAGCAGGTCCTCTTTGGCAATTTTTAACTTTTTGCAAGAGATAAATTCTTCTTGAACCGGATATGGAGACCTTCAAAGCTTTGTGGGAGACATCTTTCCCTTGAACCGGATTTCAAACCGGAATCTTCATTGTTAGCCGGAAATTTTCTGACGGCCTTTAAACTCGAACTTGCGAGAAGTTAATTCCTTTTTGAACTGGAAATTATTAAACCGGATTTGAGAGCTTCAAAGCTTTATTGGAGAACAAATTTCCCTTGTACCGGATTATAAACCGGAATCCTTTTCTGATGACCCAAAACTTCTTCATTGAGCCGGGATTTTGTAACCGTTATATACTTTCTAATCCGGAAACCTTCTGACAGCACGATGTGAATCCGCGACCGGGTTATCTTTCCTCCAACGTATTGGGGTTCTTGACTTCACTGAAAACCGGCAACGTTTGCTAAGTCATGTCATTGTAGCCCCCAAGTCTCAAGGTGACTCGAGGAGTTGGCTTGAGATTCTCCATATTTGACCGTGATATAAACTGGCATAACTTTTATATCATTGGTGTTGACAGCATGATGTGAATCCACAGAAGGTTGAGGTGAGTATGGCGGGTTATAAATGATCCCGTATGAGCCGTGTCAGCAACTCGGCCAATGGTTCCTTCCAACTGGATCTTTGAAGTTTAACCAAACTGTAGTAGCGGCGACTTGTGTGCATGTCCAATGAACCATCCAGTGCAAACGACGGTTTACGATAATTTGCCTCCAATTTGAAAGAAAAACTGGGCTACCCAAGCTATGACCTGCTCATACCCAATAAACAGCTCATGCAGACAGGTGTGGCCCGGTGTGTTGATGTAGACCAGGCCGCGAGAGATGGACGGTAAAAATGACCGCAGCATCAGAGGCAACATAGAGGAGTCAGCCACGGTGCTGCATGCCAGTGCGGAGAAGCAAGTTATCCTCCTTGTTGTAAGCCGGCGTGGACGCGTGAACCGGCCGCGAGAGCGGACGGGCGAGTCGTCCGTGGTGTTGTAAACCGGTGCGGACGTGCGAATCAATCACAGGCACAGTCCCAGCTAGTTGATGTAGACCGGGCCGTACGGACGGTAGCTTGTGCGCGTCCACTCATCGGGTAATATGTTACGGACTATCGCTGGGCGAAACATTGTCAGCCCGTGCTCCATACCAATGGTATAAACCATATTTGTAGTGAATGACTGTCCTGTATATAAAAATACACAGATCAAAGTAATTGTTCTTTGAAAAAAAATATGAGCTAATAAAATATACTTTAGATGGATAGCACCTGATTCGTTTAGACCGGAAGTAACCTGCCATGAAGTTGATAATCACTAGGTGAAATTGAAATAAGTCACGGGTGAACCGGCCGCAGTGTGGTAAACCGGTACGGACTGGTGACCCGGCCGTGACGTTTGTAAGCCGGTGCGGACAACAAGTCGGCCGCATGCGCGGACGGATGTAATCCGAATAGTGGGGGCGGCGATTTGCACGTGTATCCGTCGAGCAGCATGGCACGGACGAACGCCAGTGCAAAGTTTATATTGGTGCGTACTCCATATTAGTTGTACAACACCTTTGTCTTGAATGACTATCCTACGTAAAAATATTACGGGACAAAATAATTGCTCTCACAAATTAATATGTACTGTTAAGACAGACTGGATGAATATCACCTGATGTTTGAATGAGAGATGATCTCGTCATGTCTCCCTAAACAATGAACCATTGTCTTGTTTGTATTGGACAAAAGATGACTTGTGTGTATGTCCGCCGGGATGCAGGAAGCAGTAGCGGGTCATGGTATAGGGGTGAGGTGATGGAGTGACGCGTCGGCCACGACGGAGTCGCCGCAGCGGGGGAGCGGTCGGGTCAACCCAGGCGGGTTTGACCCAGTTGTGGTGGCCGTGGATAACCCATGCCCGTCCGGGTCGTGGTCCTCCTTTACTTTTTATTAAACTGCAAACGCTTCAGCAGGCGAGGCCGCGGTCTGCTCCACACGCGGGACTGTAAACTTGGCGACTTTTACCACAGGTCGACGAGCCACGACGATGGTGAGGCCCTTAACGTTGGCAGGTACAAGGACGCGCCACGACGAACTGATTGCAGCAGTGACAAGGACGCACCGGAGCGGGCGGCTCGTGGCCGCGGAAGCAGTTCTGGTGAGTCGAGGTTTGTAGCGCCGGTTTGAGGCAGGTATGAGGCAGACCTAGCGAGGCCGGTGAGGGCATCTCGCAGCATCTTGGCGCCTCCAGCTTGAAGATAAGGCCCCTGGCCGTAGAGGCGGGAGCAGCTTTGTCCAGCCCGCGGAAGTGGCAGCTCGCGGCGGCCGGCTCGGAGGCGGCGAGGCAGCAGTGTCCGAATCCATCTCCCCGTCCCTGTCCTTGTCCTGGTCGTTGACCAATCCATTATTTTATCAGGTTTTTTGTTGGTCGTATATGCGCGTGTAACACTAGTAGTAGCACTACTACTCATTAATTGTAGCTGCAAGCTTTAGCAGACTAGTTTACAGATTGGCTTCGGGGCGACCCTTGTGTCAATCCAACTCGGGCACAGATTTAGCTGATTTCTGTGACGACGCCTAATAAAATTTTCTGTTGATCTTGGTCGGGTCAGCTGCAACCCTAACTCATCGGGATGTCACATCTTATGAGCCGGATAATGCTCATACGTGTAACAATAGCGCTGCACTCTTCGATGACATGAACGTGAACTCCTGTCTGGCTCGGTGGCGTGCGGCAACAGCAGCAGAAATCGAATTTCGACGGATCACCAGACGTAGTGTCGCACAACCCGCAACCCGAATCCTCTCGATCACAATCTCATATCTGCTTTTTCGACTGCTTGTCACCCTGCGTAGACAGATCCAGGTAACAGCCATAGCGGAGCATAGATCAACCCTTGTTTGCCATGCACGCTGTCGTTGAAACTTTTTCCGATCTGGACCGAGGAACATAGATATTTTTGTGCCGGTTCTTCTTCAGCCGGTCAATCGCGAGCTTCTCGATCCCTGAGGAAGATCCCTCCAATAACTCAACACCACCATGCACAGGTCCCACGGTGGGCGCCAACTGTCGTGGAATTGTCACGGCAGATGTCCTAGGTGTCAGGACTTAGTCGCGAGGCCAACGCATCTATGTGGTAGCTTGAGAGGGGTTGAGCGGGACGAGAGACGTGATGTTTTACCCAGGTTCAGCCCCTCACGATGGAGGTAAAAGCCTACATCCTGCTTCATTGATATTGATGATGATGACCATGATTACAAGAGTGCTCTATCTCGAGAGCTATTGTCTAAACCTAACTTGTCCAACCCGTGGAACTTGTGAATCTTCTCCCCTTTTGGGGAGCCCTGCCCCTCCTTATATATGTTGAAGGGGCGGTTTACATGTGGAGTCCTATTAGGATTAGGACTAGTCTATCACTAATACAAACCAGATAAAAGTCCAGGTCTTAGCCCCTTGTAAGATAATGTTCCTCATGCCTTTCCTCTTAAACCGGCCCACCATTAACATAAACCGGCCTTCTGGGCCTTGGGCCTTGTCATCCGTCTGTCCCGCTCGCCGGATCACCAGTGAGTCATAATGACCAGGTGGGTTGCTTGTAAACCGCCAGGTCAGGGCGGGTCGCTAGTAACTCGCCAAGTGTTAGCGGGGTCTTCAGATAAACCGCCAAGTCCGGCCGGGTTAACTTCCGGCTGGTTTACACCGCGGGGTATATCCCCGACACATGCGCTCGGCTGAAATCTATCCCGCCCACCATTTGGGACACCTGAGATTACTGTCCTACCCCCAATCTGCAATATGTCCGGAATTTTAGATGGGGGCAAAGTTTGTAACTTTCCCCAAATTTCAAACAAGCATGTCCCAAACCGAAACATTGTTCACCCTTAGTTCCCCCTCCCTCTGTTTCCCCATTCATACTCCATGGGCGCCAAAACGCCCTCTCCACCAGCTGCGAAACCCCAGCCTCCTCCGTCCTCCACCCCATCGCTCCCAATCCACCGCCGCCCTCCTCCATCACGCCGGAGCCGGTACCCCGACATCGTCGTCCAACGCAACCGCAACTGTAACTTCCTCAAGGACTTAGCAGGTAAAGCCAAGGTAGAGCTGCCTCCACGACGTCGTCGCCGACGTGCACTGTACCAGAACCACTTCGACCATGTCGTCCTGCGCCTCACCATTGGCGCTCCACTGTCGCAACCGTCCACCACACCGAAGATGTTCCCTCTATGTCGTCGTTCGCTGTCTTGGATCTGGTTCCCCGCCGCCCATAGTTGGCCACCGCACCACACTCAACAACTTGGCCATGGGTTCGTCCAAGGATCCACCGTTGTCCACAACTTCTCATTTCCAGCGAACCACAAGAAGATCGATGGAAAAATATAAGGAGGACACAACACTGCCAGTAGAAAGAGGTACTCCTCTTCCCTTATTCGTGCAAATCTCATGTCTCTGCTCACACCGTATTCATCCCACGAAAGAAACTAGTTGAGCGCTTCATACTGCATCTTCTTTGTGATACTAAATGCACAAGGTTTCCTCCCATTTACTATTTCACCTTTCCTAGAGGTCAGTAGCCCACCTGGATTTCAATTCAGGGTCAGTCGAATCGCAATTAAAACAAGTAGCACCTGCTTAGGCGCGTGGAGCACCTAGTCCGCCTGTTCGCCGGGAAGCGGCGCATCGGTGTCTATCATAGGGGTGTGGGCACAGGAGCTGCTTGCGCTCGATCTAGAGGTCAGCGGGGCTTGAAGGGATGGCTGGGGCGGTGCTAAGCACAGCGGTGCGATGAGGTCGAGGGGAGGGCGGAGGCAGGGGACTGGGCCGATGGTCGCTGGCGTTTTGAGGAATATCGTAACACTGACTGGCTGGAGGTAGATGAAGGTGATCTGCCCGTTCTTTGTACATCGGACGGTGCAGAAAAAATGGACTGGCCTATTTGTTTTCAGTCAACTGTTATTTTCATAGGACCACACCTTGTGGTGTGCTATAGGAGCATCTGCATTTCCCAGCCATCCCTATGCTCATATTTCAAAATCCTAGAAATTCCTTGTGCCATGCATGTTGTAGAGCCATCATATGTCTCCCGTCATTTATTTCTCACCGACCTGCTATCTGCTACCTTTACACTGTACTACTTGTGCACACACTTCACCCATACTCACACTATTGTTTTTTATGCATGTGTGTTTCAGACTCTGACGCAGTGTTGATGAATACAAAAAAGAAAAGACAGAAGTCGCTCCAGTGTAATTCAAAGATAGGCACTAAGCGTCTCAGCGCTCTAAAGGGTGCAGTGCCAGCAGATGGAGACAGTAAATGTAGCTCTGTGGTTGATGATCTCAATTGCCACACACACTACAAAAAATACACTTCCGTGATGATACGTGTTTGTCACAGTAGGTCGCGTTTTTTTCATGCATGTACATCCATGATGATTTTATGACAGAATCAAGATAGTCATACCTGTGCTGTCGTAGAAGTGTTCCATGACATAACCAAAATTATCATCATGGAAGTGTGCACTTCCATGACGATAAATCGCGCGTCACAGAAGTGCTTTCGTCAAGGGTGACCGACACATGCTATCCACCGTAATGGAACGTCGTTAAGCTATCGGGTCAGGTTTTGGATCCGATAACCCGTTAATAGCCCCGACCAATGGGGATTTTCCACGTGTAAAATAATCATTGGTTGGAGGAAACACGTGTCGGCTCATCGTTGGGACATATGTCATCCACTCATTGGAGAAAAGGCGCCTATGAAACGTTGACACGTGGCATGGCCCAACAAAGGCCCATTCCTGTGAAAATGCCGGCCGTTTGACTTGGTCAAAAGGTGGCGGGCCGGCCCATGGAAAGCCTGTTAATGGCCTGTTCTCATATAGCCCATTTATAGCCCGCTAACCCAAGGCCCGTTACGCCCTATCCGAATTAGGCCCAGTAGCGTCATCTAGGCCATCCAATATGATTCCATCCCGTTTTCATTTCTGGCCCATGTATGGCCCATGACGTCTTTCGGCCCATATGAGGCCCTATGTAACTCTTGGCCTATTAACGGCCCGTGGTGAAACTGACCCGTAATGAACAGTGTATCACTTTACACCCATTAACGGCCCGTGGTGAAATTGGCCCGTAATGAACAGTGTACCCATTAACGGCCCGTTATTTCGTTGGGCCGTTTCCAGCCCATGTTATCTTTCGATCTTCTCAAAGCCCATTTATTCTTGGGCTCATTTCCAGCATTCGTTTACTTACGGCCCGTTACTATCATTTTCTGCTTGTGGGCCAAATTCAGCCCGTGGTTATAGTCGGCCCATTTGTGGTCCGTTAATACATTGGGCAGATTTTGTAGCGTCATCAAATACGGCCTATTAACGATGGCCCGTTATGGTCGGCCCATGAACGGACGATTCCAACTCTAGCCCATTTACGGCCATAATATAGACTGAAGAAGCCGAAGTGATTCAGGCAGCGAGTTCGAAGAGCTTGTGCCAGGGGTACTGGCCAGTAACTCGAACACTACATCAACGCAGGACTGTGGGGTTTTCTCACTGTCTACAAGATCATTTTTATCACCTTTCTTGGAGACCAACAGGGCTGTCTCACTATCTTGAACCTTATCTGCATTACTTTCTCTACCATTGCATAGTGGGGTGCTCTTCTCCAATATTCTGTTTGCATACTACAAGAGAAACAAGCAGACACATCACAGGTTTAGCTTGTAGTATACAAAACTCATTTTGGTAAACCAGTTCAGTAGTAAGGTGGACAGGATAACAACATGAAACAAACATATATCTATGTACTATGGTCACTGTATTGTCCATATCATTCTAGTTTATGTTCCCTAATCAAGATAGAGACACATTTCAACTCATATATTTTTAAGACATAGCATCATAGAAAGAATATAAGTGTGAGAAACTACACAGCATTGGCAGCACTTGTAATGTGCATCACATCAGAACATAATTGTTTATACAACTTAAACTGAAATCAACATAGAGCAAGAAGTTAGAACAGCAATCCAGTTAAAGAAATAGGTTCAAAACATACCTGTTGTGCCATTGGAGTTTCAATTGGATCCTTCAAATTCGAAAGTAGTTGGTATGAGTAAATACAGTGATGCAATAGCAAAGGAGTATGAACCATAGCTACGGAATCTGACCTGAGAACAGTTGCTCTTCTACTTTAAATGTGGAGTTTGGGTTAGCTGTGTTGGTCTTCGTGCTTTGGGCACTGCAGTAGCTTTACAAACTGCTCGTGTGGGGGTACTCTGTGGTGGACATGGTGCTTTGTCAACTATAAGTGGGTTACTATCCGCTGGGGTTGCGGTTAGATGGGTTGTAGCTGGTTCTCTGCCCAATGGTGTAAGTGTGCAATCTGGAAGAGTCTTGATTATGTGTGGTGGGGCTAGTTTGTGGGCCAGTACAACCATGGTTCTATCTGCATCGATGGGTAGCACTATCTTTTGTGAAGAACGGGTTTTTGCTCCCTTAGATACTGCCATCACCCCTCCAATTCAAATGGCTGATAAACAAGAAAAGAAATTGAACGTACAGACATTGTATGATAGACATATGTGGTAATTCACATATATGTTGTCTAACCAAACAGGACAGCATGACACAATTTCACATATATGATGCCTAACTAAACAAGATAGCATCACCCAGTTTCAGATATATGATGGATAACTTAACAGGATATAATGGCATAATTCAACATATGATGAGTACCCAAACAGGATGACATGACAAAACTATATGATGTCTTTCTAAAATAGGTTGGGATGAAATAATTCAAATACATGTTGTCTAAGTATACATGATGGCATGATATAATTGACATAATTGATTCATATACTAAGCAACTGGCACTCGCATGTATGATCTCTAAACTAAGCAGATATAATTCAATATTATGCATATAATGTCTAAACTAAGCAATGCAAGACACCATATGCATCATATGAGAAATATAAACATTGTAACTTAGAGCATACACCTCAGGTGGGATATAGGACTGGTCATCTATCTCTGAATCCTCCTCTGAGGAGCTCCCTGTAACCATCGAGATATATGCTTCAACAGGTACCATTGCCTGCTCTAAAGACTTTGTATTCACTCCAGATTTTTCCATAACCGGCTCAAATGGTTGATACACATGAAGAGTAGTTCAATATACACAGATTGTCAACAAATGGAATATGTAATGCAAAAAAAGATGGCATGAGATAATTCACATATATGATGCCTAGCTCCATGGCGGTGCATAATTCACATATATGATAACTGGCTGAAAAACATGGCATTGCATAATTCACATATCTGATATAGAAAGCAAACAGGAGGCATTCACACAAAGCATGTCTAATCTAAGCAGATGGCATGGCAATGCAAGACACCATATAAATGATATGAGCAATATAACCCAGCCAAGTTAGAGCATGCACCTCGGGGCGGGGGGGGGGGGAATACGACTGGTCATCTCTCTCTGAATCCTCCTCTGATGAGCTATCTGTAACCAGCAAGAAATATGCATCGACAGGTAGCACTGACTGCTCAGAAGACCTTGTTTTCACTCCAGATTTTCCCATGACCGACTCAAATGGCTGATGCACAGGAAGAGTAGATGAATGTATAAACATTGTTGACAAATGGAATACATTATGGAAAAAAGTATGGCACGATACAATTCACATATATGATGACTGGCTAAACAGGATGGCATTGCATGATTCACGTATATGATGCCTGGCTAAAGAAGATGGCATTGCATAATTCCCATATACTCCCTCCGTTCCTAAATATTTGTCTTTTTAGAGATTTCAAATGGACTACCACATACGGATGTATATAGACATATTTTAGAGTGTAGATTCACTCATTTTGTTTCATATGTAGTCACTTGTTGAAATCTCTAAAAAGACAAATATTTAGGAATTGCGGGAGTATGATATAGAAACCAAACAGGTGGCATTCACATAAAGCAAATCTAAACTACGCTGATGACATATAAGATGTATAATGTAAGCAATGCAAGGCGCCATATGCATGATATGACCAACATCAGCATGCCAGGTTAGAGCAAACACCTCAGGTGGTAAACAGGCGTGGTCGGCTCCTTCTGAATCTCCATCTGAATAGTTATCTTCCTCTGGAATATAATCTAGAAATGCAGGAGGGGGCACATCGCCCACCATGGAGCGGCATCTGCATGACATTATATTTGCACGCAGCGGTCTTCTCTTTTTCTCTACATGTTCACTATGATTGTGTAAAATATCTGACATGCATAATAAAAAAATAGTTAGATTTTGTAAGGCCTAAGGGGTGCATGCAAAAATCAAGACTGATGGTAGCAAACGAGTGGATGGATCCAAAACTAATGATAGCACGTAGATTATAGCTTCAGTTTAAAACGATAGACAATGGATCATCTATTGTTTGTTGCCCACCCAACATGAACCACATAGAAGACGCCAGATGAACCAGATAGTAGACAGATACTATTCGTTGCTGGCTCGATATGAGACCCATGGGCAATTCAAAAATCAAGATTGAACGATAAAGTAGCAGGTAATAATAACCGATGTATAACGTAAGCAAACACGAAAGACTGCGACCTCTCTTCCGGAACTGTGTAGTCCTCAGGTTCATCTGCTCAGTCGATGATGGTAATGCAGTTGGCGTGGCTGCCGGCAACAAGGAAGATGATCTGAGGCAGCGAAAGGAAGTTTGCAGGGGGGATCTCTGCTCCAGTGAATGCTTTTGTCGATGGTGCACCTCAGGTGGGGTGGATGACGGCATGGCAGGAGCAGGACATAACACACAGAGTTTTCTTTGACGCCTATCTGAAAAGGGCTCCTTAGAATTGGAGGATTCTATAAATGCAGGGACAGGAAAAACACAGGAATAAGATAGGAATGCACGTGCAAAACAGAGCATTTGGAAACATAGGATTTCAGTCAACCCGGGTGTTTGGCTCACATGAATTGGAAGAACAGAGGAATGGAGAAACAAAGTGATGCGACGAGTGTACAACCTCTTTGGCATAGCCTTGTGGACCTCAGCATCATTGGGTTGGACGTGGAGGATGGTGATGATGCTGGTGTGACTGTCGGAGGCAGGGAAGAAGATCCGAGCCTCTAGAAACGGCGCCGAGGGTACTGCTCCACTGTGATGGATGGTTTCGTCGTTGGAGCAGCTCCGCTAAGGTGTACATTGACGAGGCTGAAGCATGACAAGACAGACAACATTAATCTGAAGTGGAACCCTAATATCATCTGTAATAGATGATGTAAAATACATCACCAAAAAGTGCTAAATGTAAAACGCATCAGCCGCGCCACGGCCGCTCCGATAAATGTTGTAAGTACTGTTCACTCTGAACTTAACTAAACGAAAATGAACTTCACAGTCGAAAATGAATTTTACTGTCGAAACTGATTGAACTAATAACAGAGCATTGCAATAGATGTTTAGGGCGTTCAAGCACTAGTAGCACAGAAGCAGTGATCTAAATCAGCAGACGCTCGAGCAGGGAACGCACTAGCAGAGAACAAGTCATGCAGTAGCACCGCGAGCGAGTGCTAAAGCAGCAACTCCTATAGCTGCCGGAGGTCGTGCAACAGCAGCAGCAACGCAAGCGAGAGCAAGAGCAAGAGCAGAGCAGCAGCATGAACGAAAGCAGGAGCAGTGCAGCAGCGCAGCTGAGGGAGTCCTGGATTAGGGGGTGTCCGGATAGCCGGACTATACCTTCGGCCGGACTCCTGGACTATGAAGATACAAGATTGAAGACTTCGTCCCGTGTCTGGAAGGGACTTTCCTTGGCGTGGAAGGCAAGCTTGGCGATACGGATATGTAGATCTCCTACCATTCTAACCGACTCTGTGTAACCCTAGCCCTCTCCGGTGTCTATATAAATCGGAGGGTTTTAGTCCGTAGGATGAACAACAATCATACCATAGGCTAGCTTCTAGGGTTTAGCCTGCTTGATCTCGTGGTAGATCTACTCTTGTACTACCCATATCATCAATATCAATCAAGCAGGACATAGGGTTTTACCTCCATCAAGAGGGCCCGAACCTGGCTAAAACATTGTGTCCCCTGCCTCCTGTTACCATCCGGCCTAGACGCACAGTTCGGGACCCCCTACCAGAGATCCCCCGGTTTTGACACCGACATTGGTGCTTTCATTGAGAGTTCCTCTATGTTGTCACTTTTAGGCCCGATGGCTCCTTCGATCATCAACGACGATGCGATCCAGGGTGAGACTTTTCTCCCCGGACAGATCTTCGTATTTGGCGGCTTTACACTGTGGGCCAATTCGCTCGGCCATCTGGAGCATATCGAAAGCTACGCCCCTGGCCATCAGGTCAGATTTGGAAGTTTGAGCTACACAGCCGACCTCCGCGGAGACTTGATCTTCAACGGATTCGAGCCGCAGCCAAGCACGCCGCACTATCACGATGGCCATGATCTAGCTCTGCCGCCAAACAGTGCCCTGAAGGCCGCACCCGCATCAGCTCCGACCCTTAATTCGGAGCCAACTGCGCCAATCGAGGATGGGTGGTTGGACACCGCCTCGGGGGCTGCAATCTCTACAGCGATCGAGCCGAACACCAGCCCTATTCTCTACGAAGCCCGTGACTCCAAGGAGCCGGACTCCTTTCCAGACTCCGAGCCCTCCGCGCCCCTACCGATCGAACCCGATTGGGCGCCGATCATGGAGTTCACCGCCGCGGACATCTTTCAGCACTCGCCCTTCGGCGATATTCTGAATTCACTAAAGTCTCTCTCTTTATCAGGAGAGCCCTGGCCGGACTATGGTCAGCAAAGTTGGGATGCGGATGATGAAGAAATTCAAAGCCCACCCACCACCCACTTCGTAGCCATTGTCGATGATTTAACCGACATGCTCGACTTCGACTCCGAAGACATCGACGGTATGGACGCCGATGCAGGAGACGATCAAGAACCAGCGCCTATAGGGCACTGGAAAGCCACCTCGTCATATGATATATATACATGGTGGACACCCCAAAATAAGGCAATGGCAATGGAACAGCGGAGGATGACCCCTCCAAGAAGCAGCCTAAACGCCAGCGTCAGCGGCGCCGCTCTAAATCCGGCCAAAGCAAAAACGGTGATTCCGGCACGGGAGATAATAACACCCCGGACAGTGCCTAAGACAACCACCTCCAGCAAGATTCAGCACAGGAGGATGGAGAAGCCAGCCCTCATGAGAGAGCGACAGACAGAGAGGTCGAGGATGATAATTACATGCCTCCCTCCGAAGACGAGGCAAGCCTCGACGACGACGAAGTTGTCGTGCCAGAGGATCCCGTGGAACAAGAGCGTTTCAAACGCAGGCTTATGGCCACGGCGAGCAGCCTCAAGAAAAAACAGCAACAGCTTAGAGCTGATCAAGATTTGCTAGCCGACAGATGGACTGAAGTCCTTGCGGCCGAAGATTATGAACTCGAACGCCCCTCCAAGAGCTACCCAAAGCGCAGGTTTCTACCCTGATTAGAGGAGGAAGCACCTAAACCTACATCACCAGCGCATGATGCGGCCGACCGGCCACCCCGTGGCCGCGACAGAGAGGCCTCTCGGCCCTCCACTCAAGCCGCACCTCGGCACCACTCAAAAAATACCAAGGCACGTGAAAATACGCCAGACCTGCGAGATATATTGGAGGACAAGGAAA
Source organism: Triticum aestivum (assembly GCF_018294505.1). NCBI lineage: Eukaryota > Viridiplantae > Streptophyta > Magnoliopsida > Poales > Poaceae > Triticum > Triticum aestivum. Next base: position 496,451,106 of record NC_057809.1, on the reverse strand, counting down.
GGCAAACAAGATCAATCTACGGATCGTGTGGGCGCCCCACGGCACGAGACGGTAATCGTCACTCCGGATACTGTAAATCCGGCCGGGCCGAACACAGTAGACAAAACTCGTTTGAGCTGCGTCGTGATATAGCCCAATACAGAGGCGCCGCACACCCACTATGCTTCACAGATGAAGTAATGGATCATCAAATCCCCGAGGGTTTCAAACCCGTGAACATCGAATCATACGATGGCACAACAGATCCTGCGGTATGGATCGAGGACTATCTCCTTCATATCCACATGGCCCGTGGTGATGTCCTACACGCCATCAAATACCTCCCACTCAAGCTTAAAGGACCAGCTCAGCATTGGCTTAACAGCTTGCCAGCAGAATCAATTGGTTGTTGGGAGGACCTGGAAGCCGCATTCCTCGACAATTTCCAGGGCACTTATGTGCGACCACCAGACACCGATGACCTAAGCCACATAATTCAGCAGCTAGAGGAATCGGCCAGACAATTCTGGACACGGTTCCTAACCAAGAAAAATCAAATCATCGACTGTCCAGACGCAGAGGCCCTAGCAGCCTTCAAGCATAACATCCGCGACGAGTGGCTTGCACGGCACCTAGGACAGGAAAAGCCGAAATCTATGGCAGCCCTCACGACACTTATGACCCGCTTTTGCGCGGGAGAATACAGCTGGCTAGCTCGTAGCAATAACATGACCAAGAGCCCTGGTAATTCGGATACCAAGGACAGCAGTGGAAGGTCGCGTCGCAACAAGCAAAAGCGCCGCAATAACGGCGACAATGCTAAGGATACGTCAGTTAATGCCGAATTCAGAGGCTCTAAACCCGGTCAGCGGAAGAAGCCATTCAAAAGAAATACTCCGGGCCCGTCCAGTTTGGACCGAATACTCGAACGCTCATGCCAGATACATGGCACCCCCGAAAAACCAGTCAATCACACCAACAGGGATTGTTGGGTGTTCAAGCAGGCAGGCAAGCTAAATGCCGAAAGCAGAGACAAGGGGCTGCATAGCGATGACGAGGAGGAGCCCCGGCCGCCGAACAACAGTGGACAGAAAGGTTTTCCCCCACAAGTGCGGATGGTGAACATGATATACGCAACCCACGTCCCCAAGAGGGAGCGGAAGCGTGCGCTAAGGGACGTATACGCGATGGAGCCAGTCGCCCCAAAGTTCAACCCATGGTCTTCCTGCCCGATCACTTTTGATCGAAGGGACCACCCCACTAGCATCCGTCATGGCGGATTCGCCGCATTGGTTCTAGACCCAATTATTGACGGATTTCACCTCACTAGAGTCCTTATGGACGGCGGCAGCAGCCTGAACCTGCTTTACCAGGATATAGTGCGGAAAATGGGCATCGATCCCTCGAGGATTAAACCCACTAAAACGACCTTTAAAGGCATCATACCAGGTGTAGAGGCCAACTGTACAGGCTCAGTTACACTTGAAGTGGCCTTCGGATCTCTGGATATTTTCCGAAGCAAGGAGTTAATCTTCGACATAGTCCCGTTCCGCAGTGGCTATCACGCACTGCTCGGGCGAACCGCATTTGCCAAGTTCAATGCGGTGCCGCACTACACATACCTTAAGCTCAAGATGCCAGGCCCTCGAGGAGTCATTATGGTCAATGGAAACACCGAACGCTCTCTCCAAACGGAGGAGCATACGGCGGCTCTCGCAGCGGAAGTACAAAGTAGCCTCTCAAGGCAATTCTCCAGTCCGGCCATTAAACGTCCGGACACTGCCAAGCGCGCCCGGAGCAACCCACAACAAGACCGCCTGGCATGTTCCGAGCAAGTGTAGCAATGCAGCCCCAACCCCAGCCCTCGTGAACTTGCGAAACCAGTGTTGCGCGTACATAACTACGCTTTGGAAATACCATGGGCATAGGGGGAGGGGCACCATCACGGCACGCCCGAAACGCGGCTTAAACCGCACTAGGGCTGGCGATTTTCTCTTATTTTCTCTTATTTTCAGGACTCCATTCTTCGGACGGCTTGTCCGGTAGTACAATTGCCGCACAAACGATACAACCAGGGAAGCAGAAAGCTACGCCGCACTATGGAACTCTAAGGTGGTCTCTATAACGAGCAGTATACCTGTTTCACATACCATTCCGCAGCTCGCCCCTGGAAAGGACATGTTAAATAGTCCCATCTTTTGCTTATTGCACTATTTGTATCGTTCTGCTTTGATCGCAGCTTTTTTAAATAAACAATGCATAGCTTTCGTCTATTATTGCATTACTCTTTTTTACGAATATATGTTCATTAATGACATGTTGCACCCGTACACTTTGGTACAACCAATACGCCAGGGGCTTAAGTACCCCACAATACGGTGTGAGAAGTCCGAACACTTCCACAAGTGTGGCACCCCGAACTTATAGCATTATATGCATCGGCTCCGAATCATGTCTTGGGTCAATAGTTGGGTTTGCCCGGCTCCTATGTTTTGGTACCTTACATTCCGTTATATCGGCTAAGGTAGCACTAGGAGAACTACTGTGATTGTGCCCCAGTTGAGTTGGGCTAAGCACCTCAGTAGAGAAAGCTAAAACTGACCGTCATGATGAGGCGAGAGCTGGTCGCTGTTCGAGAGGTTTTCGAGTCCCTAAAGACTTATGCCGCTTCAAGCGAGGAGTCGGCTTTGTCCGGCCTAGGCATGGATAGCGCCCCGAACTCGGTCTTCCGAACACTAGGGGCTTCGCCGAAATTTAAAATTATAGAATTCTATGGCTAAGTGAGAGTGTTCAAGCATTATAGTCTGATTGCCTTGTTCGTTGTGTTGAGCGCCTCCCTCGAAGGACCCAAGAATGGGAAAAAGAGCGCTCATGTTTATCCCGAACACCCCAGCACTCATGGCATGGGGGCAGAAGCCGACGACTCGCCATCTCTCAAATTTGATAAATGGCCACACAGAAGGTAATATTTTAAATTCAAAAGCGTTGCTTAGTGCATATGAACAAGTTTTCAGCGTACAGAATCACAAATGCAAGTTTACTCAAAAATTACATCTTTGGAGCATTCATCCGCTATAAGGCAGGCACCCTTCAGGACGCCCTCATAATACGCTTCCGAGACGCGATGCTCCTTGCCCGGCGGCGGCCCGTCCTTCACCAGCTTCTCCGCATCCATCTTGCCCCAGTGCACTTTAGCACGGGCAAGTGCCCTAAGGGCACCTTTGATACAGACGGAGCGCTTGATTACTTCAAGCCGTGGATAGGCATCCACCAGCCGCCTCACCATCCCGAAGTAGCTACCAGGCAGAGCCTCTCCAGGCCAAAGCCGAACTATGAGGCCCTTTATGGCCTGTTCGGCCACCTTGTGGAGCTCGACCATTTGCTTCAGCTGGTCGCTCAAAGGCACCAAGTGTCCAGCCTCAGCATACTGAGACCAGAACACCTTCTCTGTCGAGCTCCCCTCCTCGACTCGGTAGTAGGCAGCGGCATCAGACGCACTGCGGGGCAAATCGGCGAACGCTCCTGGAGACCTCCGGACTCGGGTAAGTAACAAGTAATTCACTTTCACGTGCTTGCTTTGCATAATGAATTCCTTACCCGCCGCTATCATCTTCATCGCTTCAATTTCTTGGAGGGCTTTCTGGGCTTCGTCCTTGGCAGACTTCGCGCTTTTGAGGGCTGCCGCAAGCTCGAACGCTTGCGTCTTTGAGTCAAGCTCCAAACTCTCGTATTTTTTTCACGAGAGCCTGGAGCTCTTTCTGCACCTCCTCCACCCGCGCCTCCTGCTTCCCTCTCTCTATGCGCTCCGCGGCCGCTCTGTTTTCGGCCTCGGACAGCGCTTTCTTAAGGGTTGCCACCTCGGTTGTGGCCCCTATAATAGCACGTTGATCCTGTCATTTTTTGCAACCACATCTTCTCTATATACTTGTGCTAGGTATTACTTACCTTCCCTCTCCTCGAGTTGCCTCTTGGCATGGCTGAGCTCGTTCTCGGACCGCGTGAGGTTTTGCTTCAACGTATCCACCTCCGCAGTCAATGCAGCGGACGCCAGCAGCGAAGCCTGCATACGCATATTGACTTGATTATGTTAGACTCCTGTGAATGTTATTAGATCCTCTATTCGGCTTTTCTTTCCGAACACCGAACAGAGCATCAGGGGCTACTGTCTATGCGGTAATATTTTTACATATTCTTTACTTACCTCAAAGCCTGTTAGAAGGCTGGCACAGGCTTCAGTCAGTCCGCTCTTGGCGGACTGAACCTTCTGGATCACCGCACTCATAATAGTGCGGTGCTCCTCGTTGCTGGAGGCGCCGTTAAGCACCTCCAGCAAATTGTCCGGTGCCTCCGGTTGGACGGAAGTCACCGGCTCGGTAGGCTTGCTCCTCTCGGAAGGAGGCTGCCTACCGGAGTACGGAACCGTTGAAGGTTCTAGCGCGGTGTCCGGCTCAAGGCCAGACTTGGAGCCCTTGGGGGTTCTATCCCCTTTACGCCTGCAGTCCGGGAGGTCGCCTTGCGGCGCCTCCAGGACCACCTCCTCCTGGCTTGGAACCTGTTGGGACGCCACCTCGGCGTCGTCCGTAGGGTGGGGGGAGGTAGCCGTCGGAAGCGAATTCACATCCGACGAATCCAGGGAGCCGCTCGACGACTCGTCGAGCCCGGCCTTGGGCGGACTGCACAGTCATATTCGGCGTAAGGAGGAGCTGTGCAAGAAAGGAACACTATGAACTGCTCTGGTGTCCAAATACTTATGATCTCGCCAGGGGCTTGGCCCTGTGCGGCCACTCCTCTTCGCCGTCGTCGGCATTGGTGGAGCAGTCCGGAGGAAGGGTCTTCCCCTTCTTGGACCCTTCGGCCTCCCCAGTTGGGGCGGCCTTCCTTTTATTCTCTCCCCCTGCTGGAGGGGGAGAGGTCTCTTCTTCCTCCTACTCGTCTTCACGGGAGGAGTGCGTCTTGGAGTCGTCGGATGATGAATCCGACACCGCTAGGCGCCGAGCACTCTTTCGAGTCCCCGTGGCCTTCTTCTTGGCCTTCTTCTCCGGCACCACATAGGGTGCCGGAACCAGCAGCTTCGCCAAGCGAGCATCCGCTGGGCCTTCGGGCAAAGGAGCCAGACAGTTGATCTGTCCAGACGTCTCCTGCCAATCCTGTCAAAGGTAAGGGAGCTTAGATCCCGCATGGAGTCAAACTATGAAAAACTAATACCCTATAAAAGGTAAAAACAGCTTACCACACTAGCGTGACGCTGCGTGCTGAATCCGCGATCCTCGGTAGCGGATGCGGGGGCCTCGGCACCCTTGAGAAGCACCTACCAGGCATCTTCGTACGTTGTGTCGAAGAGCCTGCTCAGAGTTCGGTGCTGCGCCGGGTCGAACTCCCACAGGTTGAAAGCCTGTTGTTGACAGGGGAGGATCCGACGGATGAGCATAACCTGGACTACGTTGACGAGTTTGAGCTTCTTGTCCACTAGGGTTTGGACGCATGTTTGGAGTCCGGACAGCTCTCCTTTTTTACCCCATGATAGGCCCGTCTCTTTCCAGGAGGTGAGCCGCGTAGGGGGTCTGGATCGGAACTCGGGGGCTGCGACCCATTCAGGGTCGCGCGGCTCGGTGATGTAAAACCACCCCGATTGCCACCCCTTTAGGGTCTCCATGAAGGAGACCTCGAGCCATAGGACGTTGGGCATCTTGCCCACCATAGCGCCTCCGCACTTCGCCTAGGTGCCACTCACCACCTTCGGCTTGACATTGAAAGTCTTGAGCCATAGGCCGAAATGGGGGCGGATGCAGAGGAAAGCCTCGCACACGACGATAAACGCCGAGATGTTGAGGATAAAGTTCGGGGCCAGATCATGGAAATCCAGGCCATAGTAGAACATGAGCCCCCGGACAAATGGGTGGAGAGGGAAGCCCAGTCCGCGGAGGAAATGGGGGAGGAACACCACCCTCTCATGGGGCCTAGGGGTGGGGATGAGGTGCCCCTCTTCGGGAAGCCGGTGCGCAATGTCGTTAGACAAGTATCCGGCCTTCCTCAGTTTTTTGATGTGTCCCTCTGTGGTGGAGGAGACCATCCACTTGCTTCCCGCTCCGGAAATGGCTGGAGAAGGTTGAGGTGGGGTGTGCGAACTTGGGCGCTGGAGCTCGAGTGCGCGGAAATGGATAGGCAAAGGAGGAAGAAGGCGTGGATGAAAAGGTGGATCCTTATCCCCTTATATGGGCAGACGCGACTATGTGTCCCCACCAGCCTGGTAAAACTCGCTTATATCCCAAGCGCCGTAATCAATGGCACGGTTGGATTACCCACGCCCGTATTGATGAGAATCCCAGAATAAGGGGACACGATCTATGCTTTGACAAGGCGTGCCAAGGGAATCGCCTCGCTAAACGCGCTGAGGTGGGACAGTAAAACGATTCAAATAAAGACTTGGCCGTGGTGTGATGTCACGCTATGGAATACGTCAGCAGATTAGATTTGTGTAAGTATTATTCTCTTTATGGCAATATGTGGAAACTTATTTTGCAGAGCCGGACACTACCTTTGTGTTCAAAATCTTCTATGAAGTACTTGGAGGAGGAACCCGCCTTGCAATGCCGAAGACAATTTTTGCGTCGGACTCGTCGTCATTGAAGCCTGGTTTAGGGGCTACTGAGGGAGTCCTGGATTAGGGGGTGTCCGGATAGCCGGACTATACCTTCGGCCGGACTCCTGGACAATGAAGATACAAGATTGAAGACTTCGTCCCGTGTCCGGAAGGGACTTTCCTTGGCGTGGAAGGCAAGCTTGGCGATATGGATATGTAGATCTCCTACCATTGTAACCGACTCTGTGTAACCCTAGCCCTCTCCGATGTCTATATAAACCCGAGGGTTTTAGTCCGTAGGACGAACAACAATCATACCATAGGCTAGCTTCTAGGGTTTAGCCTCCTTGATCTCGTGGTAGATCTACTCTTGTACTACCCATATCATCAATATCAATCAAGCAGGACATAGGGTTTTACCTCCATCAAGAGGGCCCGAGCCTGGGTAAAACATTGTGTCCCTTGCCTCCTGTTACCATCCGGCCTAGACGCACAATTCGGGACCCCCTACGCGAGATCCGCCGGTTTTGACACCGACAGCGACCGACAGCAAGAACAGAGCCGCAGCGCGAGAGAAAGCCGGAGCAGCTGCAGCTAGTGCCGTTGTGGAAGTCGCCGCCGAGGAAGCAACGACATGGGGGAGAGACGTCATGGATGATGTGGCCGGCGACGGTGCCGTCGATGGAGACACGCCATGTATGATCGGTATCGAGCACCAGCAGCCCCGTGAGATCGAATAAAAGATAAAATGTAGTGTTGAGTGCAGAACCTCCTTGGTGGCGCCGAGTTGGCCTCGGCTTCATCGGAGCAATTGGTGAGTTGTTGCGGTTCCGGTGGGGCGGGTCAAGACGGCGCTGTGGGGATTGAGGTGGCACGATAGACGCGGCGAACATCGGGGCAGCTCCTTGGAGGTGGAGGACGGGGCGGCTGATCCGGCGGGACAACGAGATCGACAACGGATCATCATCCGGTGCGGTGGATGAGGGACAGCGAGCTGTTGCGGTGGACGACGTAGTCGGAGAAGAGTCTCTGGCTGGGCGGCGGTCGGGAGGCCGAGGGAGGAGCGTGGGGTTTCACGGGTTTTGGCGGCCTCGGTGTACGAATGGGGGCGAAGGGGGAGGGGGGAGCCAAGCTTAGGGACGCACTTGTTCGAAATGTAGGGTAAGTTACCATCGTACCCCACCGGTTTTGACACCGCGACGTGGAGCTTCATTTCCGGCTGAGGGGTAGAAGGGGGATTTCACGTGTCTGGGCTGCGGGAGCAATTTCGGATGAGGAGGGAGTTCTCGCGCGCGTCCAAATTTCGGGATAACAAGGCGTGGCGCGGGTTGAAGAAGCGGGAGTTTCAAAGCAGGTGAGACAAAAGATACTCGAGCTTGAAAATTTCGGGATAACAAGGTGTGGATTCCTTGTTCAGCAGAACAAACTTAACGTGTAAAAAAACAATTCATACAAGACACAAGAGAGTCATGTCCCCTTTTACTATATTGCTATAGATACCATTGAAAAAACTACAAGAAAAATGTAAAAAAATCGGGAGAACAAGATTACCCTGCACAGTACCAAATCGATTCGCACTTCCCTCAACAACAACAAAAAACAAATCAATTCCCACCAAAGAAAGAGTAATGTCCCTTTTTATATGATTACAGATGCCATGATCTCGAATTTCAATTTTTGAATCCACGTTATGTTGAATTCGAGTATATCGTTAGGTGACCTTGCGGTTTATAATTGATGTAGTCGTACATTTTGATCTTCCATCATATATGAACATTTTACTCCACCATGTGAACGTATATATTGTCATCTACCATATGGACTAAATTTGAATCAGTTTTCCTTATTTGAATACGATTGTTGTCAAGTTATACAATAATTTAAATATTATCTTGATAACAAAAGACATACATATAGCAGTAATCATATTTCACTATGAACTACATGTACCATACGCTCTCCAATTCAAATATCTGTATCCATTTTATGTTGAATTCAAATCATAGTACATTATTGGTCTAGGTAGCGAGATGTTTGGGATAATCCAAACCCTGTTTTCATACGTATAATTTTTGGCTGAATTGGGACAAGTTTTGGTATAAGCCTCTTTCAAAACTGGAGATTCTCTCAACAAGCCTCGTGGTTCTGAGAGGGAACGTGTCACCTTTGTGTGCGAAATGATATATGCTGCCTCCCCCCTAATTTTATTTACAGAGGAAACATAGAACTATATGAGTGCCCTGTTAAATTTTGGAATTATTTTGGGTTCATTTGGCCTTTTTATACATTAATTGAGTTTCTGGACTTTTAATGTGCATAATCTAAATATGAATTGCATGCACATGCTCTAGTGCACCAAAGTGGGTTGAAAAATCACATGTGTGTCCTTGGTTGAATTTCTAGGTCCCATGGAAGAAATGAGAATGAAATCCAAAAATCTGGGCATCATGACTCAGCCGAGAACATCGAGAAACTTTGATTTTAAATTCATGTAAATCCAAAACTCGCCTGGAAATCATGAAACTTGGCATGGTGTCATGTCATGGCACTAACATCTTGTGGTAAAAAATTGGGCCGATTTGGAAGCTCGTGGTTCTAAGAGGGAACGTGCCACCTTTGAGTGTGAAACGATATACGCTGCCCCCCTTGAGTTTCTTAACAAAGGCAACATAGAACTACATTAGTGCCCTGTTAAATTTTGGAATTATTCCGGGTTCGTTTGTCATTTTTATACATTAATTGAGTTTTTGGTCATTTAATGTGCATAAGTCAAATTTGAACTACAAGCACATTCTCTCGTGCACCAAAGTTGGTTGAAAATCACATTTGTGTACTCGGGTGAATTCCTAGCTGCCATGCAAGAAATGAGAATAAAATTAAAACATCTGGGCATCGTGGCTCGGCCGAGAACATTGAGAAACTTGGTTTTAAAATTCTTGTAAATCCAAAACACGTCTGAAAATCATGAAACTTGGCATGGATGTCATGTCATGGTACTACCATGTTGTGGTAAAAAAATTGGCCGAATAGGAACAGATTTTGGTATAAGCTTTTGCAAACCGAAGCTTCTCTCAAGAAGGCTCGTGGTTCTGAGATGGAACGTGCCACCTTTGAGTGTGAAACGATATATGTTGTCCCCCTTGAGTTTATTTGCAAAGGCAACATAGAACTACATGAGTGCCCTGTTAAATTTTGGAATTATTCCGGCTTCGTTTGGCCTTATTTACACATTAATTGAGTTTTTGGTCATTTAATGTGCATAATTCAAATTTGAACTACAAGCACATGCTCCTGTGCACCAAAGTTGGTTGAAAAATCACATTTGTGTCCTCGGGTGAATTTCTACTCCCTCCTTCCATCTATATAGGTCCTAATGTGTTTTTCGAGGCTAACTTTGACCAAACATTAGAGCAATAATATATGACATGCAGCTTACACAAAGCATACCTTCAATTTTGTATGTCAAAGGAGCTTCCAATAATATAATTTTCATAGTATACATCTCATGTGCTATTAATCTTGTCAATAGTCAAAGGTTGTCTTGAAAAACACATTAGGCCCTATATAGATGGAAGGAGGGAGTAGGTCCCATGCAAAAAATGAGAATAAAATTCAAACATCTAGGCATCATGGATCGGTCGAGAACCTTGAGAAACTTGGTTTTAAAATCATGAAACTTGGCATGGTGTCATGTCTTGGTAGTACCATGCCGTGGTAAAAAAATTGGCCGAATAGGAACAAATTTTGGTATAAGCTTCTTGCAAATCGGAGCTTCTCTCAAGAAGGCTCGTGGTTCTGGGAACGTGTCACCTTTGTGTGCATAATTCAAATTTGAAATACAAGCACATGTTCCAGTGCACCAAAGTTGGTTGAAAAATCACATGTGTGTCCTCGGTAAATTTCTAGGTTCCATGCAAGAAATGGGAATGAAATTCAAAATTCTGGGCGTCGTGGCTGGGTTGGAAACATTGAGAAACTTAGTTTTTTAATTCCTGTAAATCCAAAACACGCATGAAAATAATGAAACTTGGCTTGGTGCCATGACATGGCACCAACATGCTGTGGTAAATTGCAGTCCGATTTGCGAAGGCGCATACATTAACAATCAACAAAGTCATTTTGGAACTAGTGTTGTCACGTTACAATCGGAAACACAAGTATTATTGAAATCGTGGGTGTTCTACTTACTAGTACCATTTACGTGCCACCACGCATCCCCATTTTTTATTAGCTAGGAGGCACCATGCAGGGTAGCTATTTGAGTACGAGAGGCGTGCGATCAGACCCCTGCGCGTGCTTATCGGGAGGAGAGCCCTTTGACCTCCATCTGCCGTCCACCACTCTCCCAAGGTCTCCATTAATGGCGCCCGAGCCTCTGTTTAATGGCGTGGCTATGTCTCACTCGACTTAGATTTAAGAGAGAAAAAAGAAAATCTGAAAGCACGGAACTTAATGTAAGATCCGACGGACCTATATAACATCTACTACGACTTATAGCAAGACTGGTGAATATATAAGGATGATTAAAAATAATTATGATCAAAGAAGGGCTTGCTCCTTCCAATTTTCATTACTGAAAACCACCACAATTCACAAGAAGTTCAGCACAACTCCAGCCTAACACGAAGGACTAAAAGCTACCAGATTGAAATCGCAACATCCCAAGAGGCCAACAAAGGCCAAATATCTGCGCTAGAACCCAACATTTCTCAACCGATGACACAATCCACATCCTAAACAGATTATTACATCAAAAGAAACCAAGAAACTAGTCTCCGTGGCGAGCGGCGATGAGCTCTTTCGTGTCCTCAAGACGCTGCTTGAGAACATCCATGGATGCCTCCACCAGCCTTTGGCGCTCGTTGCGGAGCATGTCATTCTCGTCCATAAGTTTCTTCAACAAGGCACTGGTCTCCTCCTGCAGGTCTCCAATTCGGACAATCTTCTCCCTCAGCAGGTCGCGCTCGGCCCAGAGCCTCTCATTGCCCTCCCTTAGTTGCCAGATGACACCGGTAGCCTGTTCAAATGAGGCTATCATGTCGTCCTGCAACCTCGCCGAGCCGGAGATCTGATCCATCTGGCTATGGACGATCGCATGCATGCGCCTGTAACAGTCATTGCCTGCCCGCGAGAAATGTTCCCAGGCCGCTGCGGCGCGGCGGGACATCTTTGTTGCATTCGTGGCGCAGCGGGACATCTCTACTGCTTCCACGGCGCGGCCAGACCAATCTGCTGCATCGACGGTGCGGTGGGACCTCCGTGCTGCTTCAGCAGCGCGGCGGGACCTCTGTGCTGCTACTTCCGCGCGGCTGTCGGCTGCTCTCGCAGCGAGGCGGGAAATCTCTCGTGCTTCCGCTTCCATGCTCGCCTCTCCCTGGTGGCAATCTCTCGACCCAGAACACACGCTGGCCATGGCAGACGCAAGGGAAGGATGCTGAATGACTTGTTTGTTTTTGTGGATGAGGAGTTGAGGAGGAATGTGCAGTCATCTTGGCATACTAGTATTTATAACCGAGTACTAATACGCTCCTAAGTGGGAAACCGTTTAGGTTGTGATCGGTGTGAACAGGTTTGCAATTTACTTTGGAATGTGACGAGACGCAAGCTCAAAATTTATTGACGGTTCTAGTTTCGAAGTGCGGCACTATTCCCGGATGGAGTACTTCTTTTTCTACTCCCTCCTTTCCGGTTTTATAGGGATTATCTCAAAATTTTAGTTTTTCCATTTTATAAGGCTCAATTTGGTTGTTCCCCAACACATGTTCAAATTCCAAGGTACATTAAATCATTGCATGCAAGTATTAAGAGAAAATTGACCAATGCATGTACTTTATGCATGCATGCATTGCAATTAATGCATTAAACCTATCTCTCGGGACTTCTCGCACGCACCATCGTGCCACCCACAAAAACTTGTACTCTGAGTTTAGTAGTACGTTATACAGGAAGAGAAGAGGTGCACGCACGCACTCGTCCTCTCACACACGCGTCTGTTTTTTCTCGAAAAGGAGGATGATGACCCCCGGCCTCTGCATCTGGGAGTCACACACGCAAATTATTGAAATATATCGAGTGTAGTTCTTTGATGTGTCGCGTCAACTCGTACATCAACGAGAAGTTTGATTATCCTCTCCCTCGCGGACTTAACTGCACCTGCCTTTGGCTGTATGACAGGTTGGCCACACACCTATAGGGCCCACCTGTCATACACCCAAAGGCAGGAGCGTCCCTCCCTCGCCCATGAGCGTGGTGGCTGACAAGACTAGGAGAAGGTTTCGCTACACGCTCTTGCTCCCGCACGCGGTGGACATGCAGCAGTTCAATCGGTGCCAGATGGCCAGAAGCATACTATAGTACTCCTCTAGTGCAGTAGTATTCCATCATTGTTCGACTTCCCGAAGAGGCGAAGAGCCAAGCGCAGCCTGGACGCTCGTGTGGCAGTTTCATGTGTATAGTAGTCTAGGATAGTGTGTACCGTGCCTGTAAGCTTAAAATCGTTGGGGTCGGCTCCATGCTATGTGGCCGTCTCGAAGTTTTTAAAAAAATTAAAATAGTCTTCTGGCCCTACCCGAAAATTGTCGCGCGTACTGCCCGGGAAAAGCCCCGCCCTCAACTTTTAACTACGCGAAAATAGTTTGAGCTTGTTCGTTCTATATAAATATAGTACTTACTGTATGTTTATTCACCCGTGGGGTTGTTCAATGAATGGAGGGGCGGGGAGCACATGTGAACAATACTGTAGTACTACTAGTAGTAAGTAGGAGTCATACAATAGTTACCTTAAATAGATAGTTTCTTTTCTTTAATGTCACGTACACAAATTGAAACATTTGTTGTGGAGAGAAAAAAGATAATCACTCCACTATATATGGATACAGGGGCCTGAGCGCTTGCTTTACTAGGGTTGCTCTCTTCATTATCTCATCATCTCCAGATATAAACAAGACAGCGGTAGCGACATTTTCTCTCTGCTCACCGCTGGTCAAAGATCCGGCTGGATCCCTTTGGCCGGTGTGTGTACATGACTAAAAGGTGCATCGTTCACACGGTCATCGCCGCCGAGGGAGGAAACCCACAGCTGCCAGAGGGGCCCGATCCTCTGCCCGTGTCATTCTCTTCGACACATGGCCGGCTCGGCAGGTCCTCCGACCCTTCTTCCTCCTTGCCTTATTGTCCGCAGATCCGACCTGCCGCCGCCGACATCCCGGTGACCCTCAGGTATAAGTTCTTCGAAAGCGGCCTTGCTCTACTACCCCAGCTCCCCACGTGTCTGCATGTGCATCTTTTTCTACTCCCATCAGCTCTTCCAAAGCCACCTAAATTTTTAGTATCATTAGAGGTAAAGCTACTTCATGCATTCGAATCTAGGGCTTTGTTCAAACAACGAAGAAATGGGGTAAAGTTGTAGCATGAATCTAGGACTTGATTCGAAGAGGAAATAATATGGTGAAAGTAGTAGAGACCGGATACCCAACCGGTCTCTTGGATGAAAAGGGAAATAATGGGAAAACGCAGTACAAACTGGATAAGGAATAGATCTATTATTGGTTGAAAAAAGGATAGAAAGTGGCGGCTGCTGGACAAGTCAATAGAGTATGTCCAGGATTAGATTTGTTGCCATCACATAGTAAAAGGTCTCCAGGATTAGATTTGCTGCCCTCACATAGTAAAAGGTCTCAGGATTAGATTTGCTGCCCTCACATAGTAAAAGGTCTCCAGGATTAGATTTGCTGCCCTCACATAGTAAAAGGTCTCCAGGATTATATTTGCTGCCCTCACATAGTAAAAGGTCTCTAGGATTAGATTTGCTGCCCTCACATAGTACAATGGCACTCCTGCTGTTTTCCCAGTATGATAAGTTGCTCCTTTACGCTGCTGAGTGTCTTGGTGTCCCCACGGTACCATGCCCTTAAACCAACTCTTTAGCTGTTGTTGATTTACTGTGTCTGGTAAACAAGCAATGCCACCATTAAAGTAATCCCATATTTGAGGAATCTCATTGTTGATCCTAATGCTTCTGGTAACATGAAGCATTGCTGACGTTTTAAAATTTCTACTGTCCTTGCGTGATTGCGATGAACATAATTAAGATGCTTCTTTTCATTTTGTATATGTTTCGTATATTCTTATTGACCAGCAGTTGTTTACTTTCTATCTTTTTGTGCAGATAGGGATATCCATTTCACCTTGTTGCTATTGTGACCTTTTGGTGAACTGCACAAAACACTTTTTTTGGAATGAGTGTCTTGTGCAGTTCAACTAAAATGTCACGTGGGCAACATCTCTCAATTTTGGTGGAACTGCACAAAATGGTGATTGGAGTTTCCAAAATCTCCGTCAAGTTCTGCTGGTAATCTCGTGCAACATTTTATTAGCCTTTGCAAGATGGAGTCGTCACTGTCACCACAATGGCAATTTATTTTAGTGGAACTGCACAAAAGGATAAGAAAATTATAGTTGCACCTTACATGAGCCGGACAGCCAACCTTAATGTTCCTCAATTTTAGTGCAACTACTAAAGAAGAACCTGCCAGCTCACAAGAGCAAGTACTTCTTGCTAGCTAAATGATGCAATCTTTGCTTCATTTCAGGTGAACTACAAAAAAAGGCGCATGAATTGAATCATGGAACTCCAGGCAGACCTCATCCAAGTAGAGCTGGAGGTTGAGTTCAAGGAGGCAGCTAATAAACTGAAATCATGCTCTCCTGTCTCCTTGTTTGTGTTGTGCAAACATGCTGTGCAAACAGGAATACTCAACTACAGATGTTGTGACGGTCAAGAGCATTCGCCAAGTTCTTCGATTGTATGACATGGCTAGCCAAGATGGATTTAATCCCAATATTCACTTTATCAAAAGGCTCTAATGGGTTGGTTCTGAATCTTGCAAGCTGGGAATCAGTGAGATGTGTAGGCATCTTTGTTGTACTTATTATTTGAATCTTATTTGTTGGTTCTGAATCTTGCAAGGTGGGAATCAATGAGATGTGTAGGCATCTTTGTTGTACTTATTATTTGGATCTTATTTGTTGGTTCTGAATCTTGCAAGCTGGGAATCAATGAGATGTGTGGGCATCTTTGTTGTACTTATTATTTGGATCTTATTTGTTGGTTCTGAATCTTGCAAGATGGGAAACACGGCATGATGATGCAGAGGACAACAACCATAACAAACAGTTCAAACTTGGTAGTATTATCTTTGTGAAAGTGTGACAAATGTGCTGATCGTGTGCGTCCTGAGAATAATAATTCTAATTGTTGTACATGTTGATCCTGTGGCACTGATAGAATGAGTGAATGCATTGCTTGCTTTAAGTACAAATTTCTATTAAAGCTAATTAAATTTAAGTAAAGTGACCACTAACTCCTGTTATTACAGTACCAATACAGACCCGCTCGTGAACCGACATGTGGTCGAGGGTGCATCTTCTGCCGGGCGTGCAGCGGACGAGGGAGGGGTAGTAACTGTTGTCGCCTGTACACACTCAGCTTACTGTTGAATCCAGTTCCCCAAGAGCTGAAAAACGAACTGCTGCCACCGCCTACACACTCATTCACTCGAAGAGACTCCAATGGCGATCCGAAGGGTGAGCCTGCTGGATATGGACTTCAGCAAGGAGTTCCCCTTTGAGTTCGTCGTTCAGTCCTATGGCTGCCCCAAGTTGAATGTGATGTACACCAATGATACGGACTCGGTGAAGTTCTGCCTCGCCTCAGTCCTATGGCTGCACCAGGTTCTAGAGCATTCGCCTGTTTCATCGGCAGCGCCGACTGCACCTTCGCTGTGGTGGAGAGAAGGAAGAACCCGACGATTCGGCCATCTGGTGAAACAAGCTTGTCGACATCCAGAAGCAATACAAGATCATCAGCAACGGGCAGGAGAAGGACTCTGTGGTTGACCTTGCTGAGACCATCATCGACTCCTGATACGCCAACATGAAAGAAGACGACCTGAACACGTGGGAGGTACCTCTGAATCTAGCCTACATAACCTACGCGGCCAAGGACGCATACACATGCTACGACATGTACAGGCAGATCTTGGACATGAGGGCATGTCTGCTTCCCGTAACCGACGAGTACACGGATAGCTACAGCGTCATGATTAAGCGTGCCAGGAAGGTCTAGATGTTGTACTTTATCTGTTTATAAGAACCTTTATCATCTAAGTGTTTCATGCATTAGCCTATGTGTCATAATTATCTGTTTTGTCTGAAATATTTCTTTTAAGAACCCATCAACCTGATTGCTTTTTTTAGTGGCTATTTGCTTATGTATGTAAACTAGTTCACTTGTCCATAAAAAAACTAGTTCACTCGGCTGCCGTGCTTTGAATCTCCTTCCTCCCAACATATTCCCCTCCTCAGGTGGACCCAGCAGATCTCTGAATTTTCTCCCACTTTCTTTTTCGATGTAAACTGAGTTTTCTCCCAGTACTTTCCCCTAGAACCAACTCAACTGTCCCACGTCTAGCCTAAAAAATAATAATACCCCACGTACTATTAACTCATCAAATTAAAATGATATTTTATTTCGTAAGTTGAAAGTTCTTACAAAATAATAGTAATAATTGTTTATATATAACTTGGCAAGTTAACTCCTAGTGATTGCGTACATAAGCTTGCAAAGATTTTACTGACGTGCAATCATGTGTTTATGTTTTTATAACATTTCTCCGTCTAGCCCAACATGAAATTTTCACCCGGCCCAGCAAGTCCGCGGATTTCGAGAAAAATGCAAATGGGATTTAAACGGGCTGCATAGATGCTACATCATTGTTTCACCCAGCCCACCAAATGGACTAAAAAACAAATGGACTGACAGCTGGGTCCACGGCCACAACCCAGTTTTTTGTGATTTGCCAAGTAAGTCGCTTTGCCAGGCCTGTTGGGCTGCAAATCTTTCAAGACGAGGAGAGCTTTCATTCGGCTGGCCGAGAAAATGGCCCATCGGTAATGAGAAATGGGTTGTACATTTTTAAAACACATCAAACCGGCAAGTAGTTTCAAATATCTTTTTTTTCATTTCAAGATTTTAAATTACATTAATTTTTATGCGTGGAGAATTTGTTGGATTTTATATTTATATACATTTATTTTTAAAATCAGTTTGAATGTGAGTCGAAATTTCGGGATTAAAAATAGTTCGAACCGCACCGAAATATGCAAAATTTCGTATAATTTTTTAACCGTGGCCACAATATGGGCTGTAATGCTAACAAAAAGAATATGGGCTCCAAAAAACTTAATAATTAGCAAATGGGCTGTAAATTATTAGAAATAATGGCAGATGTGTTGTATGCTGTTTTCCACAGATTTGAGGCATTCCTAAAAAAAGGTTGACGCACAAGCAGTGACTGTTGGATGGCCATCCAACGGCCGTCGTGCTTCTTCAATCTCTGCTCTTCCTACTCCAGCCGCTCAAACAAGCGCCGGCGGGACTGCCTGCTCCCTCCTCCCCGCGGCCGGCTCTGCTGCCGTGCAGGCTTCACCGCCCCACCGTACTCCCATCGCTGGCCTAGCCATCCCTCTAGTCACCCACACCTGCTGTTATTCTCCAACGACGGTAGACGAACCAGTAAACCCTCGTACAGTCGTACTCCCCTCCGCGTGGGAAACAACTGTCAAGTCTTCCCTGCCTCCGTGTCGTTCCGTTCCTAGGCCTTGCCGTCGTCCACCGCCCTAGTGCTCTCGGCGCGGCCTGGTCAACATGGTCAACGACCGACATGCATCTGAAGTGGACTGTACGTGGAGAGGCCGACAGCTGGGTCCACGGCTGCATGCAAGGAAATGCCTCCTTATTACGCGCAAAATAATGATTCCTCCACCTGACATCAGGGACCCACCGAAAGGGCCTCTGTATTTCGTGAAAAAAATGTTACTGCCGCTGACAGCTCGGACCCACCAGCTATATCTTCGCATGCAAGGAAGTGCCTCCTTATTACGCACAAAAAAATGAATACTCCCCTGTTAGCTGGGACCCAGTATAGTGGCAGGCTGACTTGTGGGCCTACTAAGTTGACCGGGACGAAGGGCTTTGTCAACTTAGTCGATATGCATGATTCTAGCTCCAGTGACCGTACGATGTCCATCCAACGGCCATAGTGCTTCTTCAACCTCTGGTCTTCTTGCTCCAGCCGCCTAAACCAGCGCCGGTCGCGCCTCGTGCTCCTGCCTCCCATGGCCAGCTGCGATGCGGTGGAGGCCTCACCGCCCCCTACTACTCCCACCGCTGGTCAGGCCATCCCTCTACTCACCCACACCCCCTGTTATTCTGTGGCAACGGCAGCCTCACACCGCAGCGAACCAGTGAACCCTCGTACTCCTCTACGCGTGGGCATCCACTGCCGCGTCTTCCCCGGCTCTGCGTCGTCCCCTTCCTAGGCCTCGCCATCGTCCACCGCCCTGGTGCTCTCAGCGCGGTGTGGTCAACGTGGTCAAGGAACGGCTTCCATCGGACATGGACTGTACGTGGAGAGGCTTACAGCTGGGTCCACGGCCGCAGCAAGGAAGTGCCTCCTTATTACGTGCAAAAAAATTATTCCTCCACCTGATAGCGGGGACCCACCGGACGGGCCACCATAAAACGCAAAAAACGTTTGCCCCTGACTGCTGGGACCCACCAGCTACATCTTCGCACGCAAGGAAGTGTGTCCGGGCAAAAAAACGATTCGCCCCCCTGACTGCTGGGACCCACCAGCTACATCTTCGCAGGCAAGGAAGTGCCTGACAGTCGGGACCCACCTGGTCGAAGCATACGTAGTGTTGTCATTCTGGTCGTGAATGTGTACGTACATATATGCTGGTGGATGTAGAGGCGCACACGTGTCGTAGTAGAGGCGCGCACATAGCATGTACACATACGTACAGCGGCCAGGGTGCAAGAAAGAAAATACGGCTCTGCAAAAAAAAATACGGCCACGTATGTGTACATACATGCGGGGTCTCGAACGCCTACTCGCGCATACGTACGGTCAGGGCTCGTGTACATGGCTGGGTCGGAACGGAGAAACAGCGTTGTCGTCGTGTTCATGGGGAGGCAACAGAATGCGTCGTGTTCATGGGGAGGCAACGGAATGCGTCATGTTCATTGGGAGGCAACGGAACGCGTGCCAACCGGATGGGTCAGAACGGAATGCGTGGTCGTGTTCATCGGGAGGGCTTGGACAGAACAGGCGATGGAAACAAGGCCTGGCATACCGCAAAATGGAGGAAACGGACCTCCTACGGTCGAAACGGGGGTCCTGTTGATCAGGAGGGGTGTGGCGTACCGCAAAACGGACGAAACGGACCTCCTACAGTCGAAACGGGGGTCCTGTTGATCGGGAGGGGTGTGGCGTATCGCAAAACGGACGAAACGGACCTCCTACGATTGAAACGGGGGTCCTGTTCATTGGGAGGGGTGTGGCGTACCGCAAAACGAACGAAACGGACCTCCTACGGTCGAAACGGGGGTCCTTTTCATCGGGAGGGGTGTGGCGTACCGTAAAACGGGACTCCACGGGATACTGTTCATCTCCACCGTCGACCTCCTCCAGCCTCCACGGGCTACCGTCGACCTCCTCCAGCCTCCACGGGCTCCTGTTCATCCAGCCTCCACCGCGCGCTACTCCACCGGCTATTGTTCAACCACCCCTCCACCGTCTACTGTTCATCCTGCCCTCCACACCACGGGGGCCTGTTCAACCACCCCTCCACGGGCACCCCTCCACCGTCTACTGTTCATCCAGCCCTCCACCACACCACGGGGTCCTATTCGTCCAGAGGCAACGCCACCGCTCATTGTTCATCCAACCCCCCTTCGCAACACTCACTGTTCATCCCAGAGGCAGCATCGATCAGCTTCAGTTAGTAGCAGTAGCGAAGGAATTGCTCGATCGGGTTCACTTAACAGCCATCGATCGATCGCTCGGGTTCAGTAACACATAGCTTGCAGTGCAATTGCTCGGGTTCAGTTAGAGCCCAACGCCTCGCTCGGGTTCAGTTAGAGCCAACGCCTCTCACACATGCGCGTACGTGTACGAGAGAAACGCGCATCGCTCCGCCCCTGACCTCCCACCGTAACCGGGAACTCCCCGAAATTTTCCTCGCCCTTGCTTCTACCATGGTTTTTTCCGTCATGGACGGCCCAAAGAATGTCATGCAGCTGCGTCTCCAGCCCGCCCAGGACGAAAAGCCCTATTTCTTTCATGATTTTTTGTCATAGAAGTAGGATCCCACCGGATCTATGATGATACCGGGTTTTGTCACAATTATCGTCATAGAAGTGTCATATGTATGACAGAAAAGAAATTCTTTCGGCCCAAAATGTCACGGATGTGTCTTTTTTTTGTAGTGACACAACCATCCCAGGTGCTCGCTTTAACTTCGCGCTATCAAATGTGGTTGCATGTTGCATATGGTGTCTAGCTTGTATTGCTTCCAATTTGGTTAAATTGCATCGGCTTACTTTACACATTATACCTTTGATAATGACATGCCTTCCTGTTTTTGATACATACTACATATGTCTATTAACCATGTTCATACATCAAACTAATGCTCTTTGGTATCCCTCATCAATCACTTATGACGAGACAGTCACCCCAGTGGGTTACTGTGAGACGCGTTACTCGTTTAAAGAGTGCAGTGTCATCCTCCCCACATGATTCTCAAGAAACAACAAGGCTAACTGAAGATAGTCAATGTAGCTCTCTAGTTGATGACCGCAATTCCCCCACACCACCATCGCAGGTGCTTGCTCTTACTTGGTAGTGTGATATGAGGTTGCATGTTGCATATGGTGTCTAACTTGTAATGCTTCTAATTAGGGTAAATTGCATCTGCTTAGTTAACACATTATACATGTGAATATGACATGTGTTCCTGTTTTTGGTACATATTACGTCTTTCTATTAACCATGTTCTTAATCAAACTACTTTTCTTCAGTATCCCTCATCAATCACTTCTGACGAAACACCTTCAAGTTGACAATGTAATATTGGTTGCATCTTGCATATCATTTGAAACATGTATTGCCTCTAATTTGTTGAAGTGCCACTTATAATAAGACACATCTAACTTGGTAGAATGATTTTGGTTGGATATTTCATATGGTGTCTAGATTGCATTGCTTCCAATTTGTTAAAATGCCTTCTGCTTAGCGTTTTTTGTACACATTCCATCCTCCTACAATGTGGTTGCCATACATAAAAGTTGTGTTCGTCAGTATCATGCATCAAGGAATTTGGAAGTGCAAATTTCATTCCTTTTTCTTGTGTGTTTACTTGACAAGGCAAAATCTAAAAGGACGAAGGCACGGAATGATGGTGGTCCTCTGGAGCAACCAAAACAGATGATCTCTGCAGATTCTCCTGCTACTCCTACTACGGTGCAAGTTCCAAATCTCATCTCCCCTACTCCACAACCCCATGTGCTTGCTCTAACATGGCAGTGTGATATCGGGTTGCATGTTGCATATGGTGCCTAGCTTGTATTGCTCCTAATTTGTTAAATTGTATCTCCTTAGCTTACACATTATACATGTGAATATGACACGCCTTCCTGTTTTTGGTACATACTACATCTGCCTATCACACCATGTTCTTACATAAAACTATTGTTCTTGTGTATCTTGCATCTATCGCTTATGATGAGACTGTCACGCCCGTGGGTTAGTATGAGACGCGCTACTCTTATAAAGAGTGCAATTTCATCCTCTCAACATGATTCTCAAGAAACAGCAAGCCTAAATGAAGATATTGAACGTAGCTCTGTACTTGAAGACCGCACTTCCCCTACACCACCATCGCAGGTGCTTGCTCTAACTTCACAGTGTGATATGTGGTTGCATGTTGCATACGGTGTCTAGCTTGTAATGCTTCTAATTAGGGTAAATTGCATATGCTTAGTTTACACACTATACCTATGAATATGACTGCTACCTCTTGAGCACTGCGTTGGTTTTCCCTTGTAGAGGAAAGGGTGATGTAGTAAAGTAGCGTAAGTATTTCCCTCAGTTTTTGAGAACCAAGGTATCAATCCAGTAGGAGATCACGCTCGAGTCCCACACACCTACACAAACAAATAAGAACATCGCACCCAACGCGATAAAGGGGTTGTCAATTCCTTCACGGTTACTTACGAGAGTGAGATCTAATAGATATGATAAGATAATATTTTTGGTATTTTTATGATAAAGAGAAATAAAGATGCAAAGTAAAATAAACGGCAATAGAAATAGCTAAGTGTTGGAAGATTAATATGATGGAAGATAGACCAGGGGCCATAGGTTTCACTAGTGGCTTCTCTCAAGAGCATAAGTACTACAGTGGGTAAACGAATTACTGTCGAGCAATTGATAGCTAGAATTGAGCATAGTTATGAGAATATCTAGGTATGATCATGTATATAGGCATCACGTCCGTGGCAAGTAGACCGAAACGATTTTGCATCTACTACTATTACTCCACACATCGACCGCTATCTAGCATGCATCTAGAGTATTAAGTTCATAAGAACAGAGTAATGATTTAAGTAAGATGACATGATGTAGAGGGATAAACTCATGCAATATGATATAAACCCCATCTTTTTTATCCCCGATGGCAACAATACAATATGTGCCTTGCTGCCCCTGCTATCACTAGGAAAGGACACCGCAAGACTGAACCCAAAGCTAAGCACTTCTCCCATTACAAGAAAGATCAATCTAGTAGGCCAAACCAAACTGATAATTCGAAGAGACTTGCAAAGATAAACCAATCATACATAAAAGAATTTAGAGGAGATTCAAATATTGTTCATAGATAAACTTGATCATAAACCTGCAATTCATCGAATCTCGACAAACGCACCACAAAAGAAGATTACATCGAATAGATCTCTAAGAAGATCGAGGAGAACTTTGTATTGAGATCCAAAGAGAGAGAAGAAGCCATCTAGCTAATAACTATGGACCGAAAGGTCTGAAGTAAACTACTCACACATCAACGGAGAGGCCATGGAGTTGATGTAGAGGCCCTCCGTAATCAATGCCCCCTCCAATGGAGCTCCGGAAAAGGCTCTAAGATGGGATCTCTCGGGTACAGAAGGTTGCGGCGGTGGAATTAGGTTTTCGTGGTTCTCTTGGATGTTTGGGGGTACGTGGACATATATAGGATGAAGATGCCTCGTGTCCTCCTCGATTGTTACTTGACGCCCACTCCAAGTCTCCTGGATCACGTTTGTTGAGGAAATCATGTTCCTGAAGGTTTTATTCCGTTTGGACTCCGTTTGATATTCCTTTTCGGCGAAACCCTAAAATAGGCAAAAACAACAACAATTTGGGTTGGGCCTCCGGTTAGTAGGTTAGTCCCAAAAATGATATAAAAGTGTAAAATAAAGCCCATTAACATCCAAAACAGATAATATAATAGCATGGAGCAATCAAAAATTATAGATACGTTGGAGACGTATCAAGCATCCCCAAGCTTAATTCCTGCTCGTCCTCGAGTAGGTAAATGATAAAAAAGAATTTTTGATGTGGAATGATTTCTATCGGATTTCGGGTTCCGGCAGACCCTTGAGGATCGAACACTAGGGTGCGCGCGGAGATTTCGCCTCCTACCTACCTGTGCCCGTCTGCCTCGCTAAGATCTAAGCTATGGAAAGAACAACACGAGTGACACAGGGTTTATACTGGTTCGTCCACCGTTGTGGTGTAATACCCTACTCCAGTGTGTGGTGTGGTGGATTGCCTCTTCGGCTGATGATGATGAACAATACAAGGAAGAAGACCTCGCGAGGGTCTGCTCTTGGCTGGGGCGATGGACTGCTGGAAGGAGTTCAGTCACCCTTCTCTCTCTCTCTCTGATTCTGATTCTCCTCGATCGTTCTTCTCCTAATTCTTCATCTCTCCCTCCTCTGGGGGTGGCTAGTCCTATTTATAGAGGCCCTGGTCCTCGTCCCAAATATCGAGCGAGAAGGGAGCCAACAATGGCGGGCTAATTTGAAGGGGGACGGCTAGTACCATCTATCCTGACAAAAGTAGTCTTCGCATGCACAAAGCTCTGGTGGTGACGCCATCTTTCGCTCCACGATGACCTCCGTCTTGCAGTCCTCCTGGTCTTGGTCTTGTTGCACCAAAATGGCAACCTTTGCCTGACGCCTCGGTACTCCGCGGCTGCGCTTGCTCCCTTTGCACCAAAGAGGAAAGGCGGACACTGCGCGGGCTGGCACCCGCCTGGCGCCTTTGGTCGTCATGGCTTGCGTCACGGGCACCTCGTGAGGTACCCCGCCTTGATCTCTCCGCCTCCTCGTGAGCCAGCCTGGTGAGGCCGTGCCTGAGGAAGCTCCGCGTCGTCCGCCCCGCGAGGCTTGGCCCCTCGCGAGGGTCTTGGGTCCGTGTTGATGAAGATGGGCCATGCTGGGCCCCCCTTTGAGCCACGCCGCAGGCCGCAGGCAGGCAAGTCTGGGGACCCCCGTTCCCAGAACGCCGACAGTAGCCCCCGGGGCCCAAGGCGCGCCCGTACTTGGCCGTGCAGGGAGGCGGAATGCCAAGAGGAAGCGCCGCGGGCCCTAACAGCCTGCGGCCTTGGGCGCCGCGTGGCGGTTGATTGGACGTGGGCGTCTCCACTTCCCCATGGCGCCTCGGCAACTGCACGGATTGGACAAGTCCCTGCATGCAAAGCGGGTCATGATTACCTGCGATCGTGGAGGTCGGCGGTTGGCCTTCACCGGCTATAAGTACGGAACGGTGCGCGCCCTTCTAGTCCATCCCTTCTTGCTTCTCCTTCTTCCCGATCCTTGCTCCGTCTTGCTGCGATGGCCCCGATCCGCCGGTTCTCGACAGCAGAGAAGGAAAAGGCTCCCCGAGAGGAACCAGTCCCGCTCCCGCCGAAGAAACGGCTCGTCCTCCGTGGCCCGGACGAGGGGGCTCATCAGGTGGTGTCGAGGCCCTGGTGCGAGCGGGCACCGCCGGGGTTCCTGCTTCCCTTGTACACCCACAACGAGGGCCCTGAAGGTGCTGATGCTGATCACCACGGGCGGCGCCGCCGTCGGCGCCGACGGGTCACGAAGGTGTGGGTCGTCCCCCCTGGGGTCCACATCAAGGGCTCCTCTCGAGAGCTCGTGCTCCACGTCGCCATGCCTCCTCAGTCTTGGATTCGCCTTCCTCCCTTCTTTGCTTCCATCGTCCCGCAGGGAGAGCCCCTGGAGCTTTGGCTGCAGCACGCCGGCTGCAGCACCCTCGCGACCGAGGCAGAGGTCGCGGTCGTTGCCCCGGGCAAGGTCTTCATGACTCGAGGCTGGAGTGAAATCGCT
This sequence comes from Triticum aestivum, assembly GCF_018294505.1. Taxonomy (NCBI): domain Eukaryota; kingdom Viridiplantae; phylum Streptophyta; class Magnoliopsida; order Poales; family Poaceae; genus Triticum; species Triticum aestivum. Next base: position 496,425,268 of record NC_057809.1, on the reverse strand, counting down.
CGGGTTTGCAGGACAAGAGGCGCCTTCGCGATCCACTTGGAGTATGACGGTGCTTCGGTGATGTTCTTCAAGGTCTTCGATGCTAACGGGCGCCGGCTGGAGTGCTACCCCGGGAGAGGTGGCTGGGACCCTGCTGCGGCGAGTACTGGGCCCGCCGACCGCTCCCTTAGCGGCTCCTCAGGCGGTGGAGGCGTCGGAGGTTCCAGCGACTCCAGCAAGCTCTTCGCGACTCTGGAGACGAGCGACGACAGCTATGAACCCCCGAGCCGGCGCCGCTCCTGGAGCAGGGCAGGCTCGTCAGGCCGCCGCCGACTCTAATCTGGATGGGGTTGGCGCTGGTGCTTGACGGCCCACTGTTGATGATGGCGTCTTCTGCAGGGGCGCGCGTAGTTAGTGTCCCTTTAGGATCTGTTCCCTGCGAGGAATCAAAGACGCGTCCCGTGGGGGCTTGTAAGGTGCCTGTGATCCTGTTTTGTTAATATAACCCTTGTCGTAGAATTGTGCGAGTTGCTCATTCCGTCTTAGCTCAGTCCTCCCTTTCGAACCTCACGAGGGCTTGGTGCTCTGCGCCGACAGGTCCCAGTCCCAAGGCGGCTTCAGCCGTCGCTGGTATGCCAGGTCACGATGCCGTGGTCAAGGCCAGGAGGTGAGTGACCCGGAGTCCGGTAAGAGCCCCTGAGTCGCGATGCTCAGGAGGTCCCCTTTGGCGCTCAAGCAGTCGTCGTTCGGTGAGAAAGGAGAGCGGCGTTGCTAACACGGGATTGCATTAGGTGCGGGGGTGGTGCCACGGTAGCTGGTGCTTCAGGGTGCTGACTTATCTCGAGAATCAGGGGCCGCTCTCTGGTGTGTCGCCGGGTCCATGCATCGGCAGGCGCGAGGTTGCTCGGCGAGGTCCTCGCATGTCCCTCCCCTCTCGCCTTTGCTCCCCTCTCTGCTCTACATCCTCGGGTCCCGGCCCTCGAGTGAGTCTCAGCCGTCGTTGGTATGCCAGGTCGCGATGCCGTGGACAAGGCCAGAGGGTGAGGGCTGGAGAGCCAGTAGGAGCCCTGAGTCGTGATGCTCGGGCACCCCCCTTTAACATGCAAGCGGTTCGCGCGAATGAGAGTGAAGGAGACACCGCAAGGGCCTTGCCTGACGCAGCTCCTTCAGGAGATCCTGTAGACCCATCATAGAAAAAACGAGGGGTTGCCATGACAATTGACAGTCAGCCGTTGGTTGCTTCCGAGGGGTACAAGGCACTGAAGGCTTGACGAGGTGGCGCCATGCGGGGCTGCCGCGGCCAGTGCTCAGCCATTCAGGTTTGTCGACGTTGCAGGGACGGACCCATGCGCAGGCGTCGTGCCGTTTGAGAGCAGTTCCGTCAGTTGGCGTCAGTTGAGCGGGCAGCTTGGTCAAACACATTAGCCGCGAAGGAGTGGATTCATCCAAATAGATGCTGGGGAGGCGGACATCACTGGGTCAGGCCCGAGCGACTTGGGGATGATGCAGCCCAAGGGGCGCCCCCAACAAGGTAAGCTAACAACACGAAATAAAAGGGATACATGCCGCAGGGACGGACCCACGCGGCCTGGGAATAATGCAGCCCTGGGGGGCGCTCCCAGCTGGAAGTGAAACTTGAAAGATGTCACCTGATGACATTGAGGACGAAGGGGTGTTGGTGTAGCAGACTCGATGGGCATGGGGGCTGCGGAAGCCGATCCTCATGAGCCCCCAGGCCTAGGGGCCTCGGGAGGCTCCGGAGGTGCTGGCGGCTCCTCGCGGACCATCTCCATCTCCGCCAGGGCTGCGGAACGCCTGGCCTCTTGTGCCTCCATGATGCCCCTCATGAGGCGTTGGCACGTGGCAGCCGCGTTCGGCAAGCCGTAAGGCATGCGAATGTAGCTGTGGGGTGGACCTCCACAGCGCCCCACTCGCGAGGGCCAGAGGCGCTCCAGAGAGGCGACTCGGTTGAGCCTTGGTATGTCGATGCAGACGCGCAGCCCACCATCCTCGCCTGGATGGGGAGCCACTGCTGGTAGACGGCGGCCGCCTTTCATGACCCTTGACTCCTGTAGCTCCTGAATGGCCTTGCTGACGAACTCTTGAGGGTCTGGCTCTCCCTACCTTGCTCCTTCTTGAGGGAAACGTGCTTCAAAACACGCCTCCATGTGGTGCCCAAGCGCCTCCCTCATGACCCTAGCCAGGTCGGTGGCCCTTCGAGGGAGAGCCCCCGAGCCCTGCCTGAGGAGGGCGCCGGGCGCGCTTTCCTATGCGATGGAAGGAGGTTCCCCTTGGGCAGGCAGGGGCCCAGAGGGGCCTGCCTCCTGAGGGGCTGGGCCGGACAATGTCTTCTTCTTCTTGGGGGCGGTCTCGGGAAGCCTCCTGCTTCCGCGATCCGGGTCTTCCAATGACGCGGCCTGAAAGGCTCGTTCGAGAGAACACACCGCGTCCTTCTCTTCACAGGGCACCGTGATGACTCTGCCACTTCCTGGCATCTTGAGGACGTTGTAGCCGTGGTGAGTTACGGCCATGAACTTGGTCAGCGCTAGGTACCCAAGGATGGCGTTGTACGGCAGGCGAATGTGAGCGACGTCGAAGTCGATGAGCTCGGTGCGGTAGTTGTCGCGTGCTCCGAAGGTGACAGGGAGGCGGACCTGCCCAATCGGGACCGTGGAGCCATCGGTGATTCCGGAGAAGGGCTTGGTTGGCTGAAGTTGGATGTAGGGCACTTGGAGATTGTTGAATGTTTCCACGGACAGGACGTTGAGCCCTGCCCCGCCATCGATGAGGGTCCTGGTGACCACCACGTTGCTGATGATTGGGGAACAAAGCATTGGGAGGACTCTGGCTGTAGCCGCACACTTGAGCTGATCTGCTGAGCTGAACATGATGGCACATGCCGACCACCTGAGAGGGCGCGTGGCTTCAAGCCTGGGGAGGACTGCATTCACTTCGCGGGCGAACTGCTTGAAGATGCGTTGAGAGGCTGGGGCCTGAGCCCCGCCCAGGATGAAGGCGATCGCGCGCGGCTCCTGGAAGCCCCCAGCCCCCTCATCTTGGTGGCGGTCCTCGTTTCTCGTTGGCTGCGGCGGCAGCAGAGGGAGGCCTGCGTTGCCTTGCGGGCGATCCTTGCGAGGGTGATCCCTCCAGTCTCCCTCGCGAGGCGGGTCTTGCCAGCGATCCTCATGAGGTTGATCGCGCCACCCTTGGCGCGGGCCACGGTCTTCCCAGCGTCCTGCGTTCCTTCCTCCTCCTCGACTGTAGCCCCGGTCACCGCGGTCGGGGTGACGGCCGATCCTTCCTTCCCGCACGGCTCGGAGCTCTTGACATTCGTTGGTGTTGTGGGTGTGGAGGTCGTGGTACACACAGTACCGACTGCCCTTGGAAGGTTCGGGCTGATCTCTGCCCCGCTTGGTGTCTGGTTCTGCCGCGAGCACGGCAGCCCCCTTGCGCTTCACATCCTTGGCCTTGGGCTTCTTCTCTTCTGGGTCTGCGGCAGGTAGCTCGAGGAGGGAGAGACGCCCTTCCTCAGCCCTGGCGTACTTGGTTGCCAAGTTGAACAGCTCCAAGGAAGTGCATAGGTCTTCATGCATCGCTAGCTCCTCCTTCATCTTGACATCGCGCACGCCGTCGGAGAAGGCTGAGATGATGGCTTCCTCAGTCACCTTGGGAATCTTGAGGCATGCATTGTTGAAGCGCTGGATATACTTCTGCAGGGTCTCCCCGGGTTGTTGCTTGATGCGGCGCATGTTGCTCATGGCGGGTGGCCGGTCGCGAGTACCTTGGAAGTTGGCGATGAAGCGGGTGCGCATCTCGTCCCAGGAGGAGATCGTGCCTGGAGCCAGGTTCAGGAGCCAGGTGCAGGCCCCGTCCTTGAGTGCCATGGGAAACCAGTTCGCCATGACCTTCTCGTCTTCGTTGGCAGCTTCGATGCCCAGCTTGTAGAGCTGGAGGAACTCCGCAGGGTCAGTCGTGCTGTCGTAACGAGGAGGCAGGTCTGGCTTGAACTTGCCGGGCCACGCGATGCTGCGTAGCTCGGTGGTGAAGGCATGGCAGCCTGCTGTGGCCACGGGAGGCCTTGGGTGACAAAGAGCTTGGTCTTGCATGTCCCCACGCGCTGCAGCTGGGTCTTGACGTGCGGGAGCAGGAGCATGGTCGCGACGTGCTGGAGCAGGGAGCGCCTGGGCAGCTTCTTGCGGGCGAGGGACTTCCTGGCAGCTCTGCTCTTGCTACGCTGGCACCCGACGGAGCGGGTTCCTCCCAGGGGCCATGCGCCTTGGAGCCATGGCGCCTTCTTGAGGAGGAGGCGGCTGGGGCGCCACCGGAGCTTCGTTGCCCGCACAGGGCGGGGTGCGGTGCAGCGGAACGGACGGCGCAGGAGAGCCCCCTGCGGCGCGGACGAGCTCGGCGACGTGGTCGAGCCATTCTTCGTAGACGTCATCGACGGGACGGTACCGCAGGAGCTCGTTTGCTGCGAAGAGCGTAGCTCGAGCCTCCATGGGTGCGCGGAGCGCGCGGGACGAAGAACCAGCTGGGGTGAGCGAGGGAGTTGCGGTGCGGCCGTCTTGCCGCACGGATGGATGCTGAGACGATGCTTGCTGCTCGTCCCCCGCCGGGCCGGTGGCGTCATGGACGGCAGGTGACAGGGAATGACGAGGACGCCCGCCGGCAGGAGCCGTCTAGGCGACGCGGGAAGCGAGAGCGGCCCGGCGCTCGGCGCGGGCCCGATGAGCGTCAGACATGGGCGCGATGGTCAGAGGAGAACGGGGTGGTGGAAGACGAATTCTGGCGCACCCCTACCTGGCGCGCCAGATGTCGGATTTCAGGTTCCGGCAGACCCTTGAGGTTCGAACACTGGGGTGCGCGTGGAGATTTCGCCTCCTACCTACCTGCGCCCCTCCACCTCGCTAAGATCTAAGCTATGGAAACAACAACACGAGTGACACAGGGTTTATACTGGTTCGGGCCACCGTTGTGGTGTAATACCCTACTCCAGTGTGTGGTGTGGTGGATTGCCTCTTGGGATGATGAGGATGAACAATACAAGGAAGAACAGCCTCGTGAGGGTCTGCTCTTGGCTGGGGCGATGGACTGCTGGAAGGAGTTCAGTCACCCTTCTCTCTCTCTCTCTGATTCTAATTCTCCTCGATCGTTCTTCTCCTAATTCTTCATCTCTCCCTCCTCTGGGGGTGGCTAGTCCTATTTATAGAGGCCCTGGTCCTCTTCCGAAATATCGAGCGGGAAGGGAGCCAACAATGGTGGGCTAATTTGAAGGGGGACAGCTAGTACCAGCTATCTTGACAAAAGTAGTCTTCGCCTGCACAAAGCTCTGGTGGTGACACCGTCTTGGGCTCCACGATGACCTCCGTCTTGCATTCCTCCTGGTCTTGGTCTTGTTGCACCAAAATGGCAACCTTTGCCTGACGCCTCGGTACTCTGTGGCTGCACTTGCTCCCTTTGCACCAAATAGGAAAGGAGGACACTACGCGGGCTGGCACCCGCCTGGCGCCTTTGGTCGTCATGGCTTGCGTCACGGGCACCTCGTGAGGTACCCTGCCTTGATCTCTCCGCCTCCTCGCGAGCCAGCCTGGTGAGGCCGTGCCTGAGGAAGCTCCGTGTTGTCCGCCCCGCGAGGCTTGGCCCCTCGCGAGGGTCTTGGGTCTGTGTTGATGAAGATGGGCCGTGCTGGGCCCCCCTTTGAGCCAGGCCACAGGCCGCAGGCAGGCAAGTCTGGGGACCCCCGTTCCCAGAATGCCGACACTTTCTAACATAGTTCTCAATATAATTTTTCTTTATTGTGGCATGAATGTTTAGATCCGAAAGATTCAAGATAAAATTTTAATGTTGACATAAAATGTCAGGACCCCGACTCAATGCCACATCGATCTAGCATGTAACACCTCATATCACTTTGCGGCCTCACGCACAGTATTCCCACGGGTGTCGCCTTACCTTTGCCCGGGACCGGTTGCGCCTTTTGGCACACGTATATGATAGTGTCGCTAGCATCCATATGATAAGGAGCCCGGGCTGACATGGCTAGTCGTAAACCCAAAGTGGCACAAACTTACAGGGACAGGCATCCATGACCAAGCATCGAACGTGTCGGTCATCAACGAGTGAATCCAGGCTGTAGCACTGGGCTAGCAGGACTCCGGTGAACCGGGCTGTAGCGGGCTAACAGGACTCCGGTATTCATCGCGTGACATTTCCCCGAAGGGACAGACACAGGAACGAAGAAGGACACATGCCGGCCAGCCTAAGTGTTCCGGAGCAGTAGCAAGCTACCATGGCTCAGTGGAAACACTAGGAGACATTTCCCGGTAAGAGAGGCTACTAAGGATAAACAACTAGATAGTCAGATCCCACACATACCAAGCATTTCAATAACATACACACAATATGCTCGATATGTGCAAACACAACATGGCATCACAACATGACTCTACGACTCAAGTATTTATTCATTAGGCTCCGAGGAGCGAGATATTACAAACATAGGTCTCATGACCCAACATTCAGAGCATACAAGTCAAAGCACAAGCGGAAGCTATCATGTCTGAGTACAGACATCTATAAATGAAAAAGGCTGAGAAGCCTGACTATCTACCAGATCCTGCCGAGGGCACAAGATCGTAGCTGAGGTAACAAGCTAAACGTCGAAGTCCACGTGGAACTACTAGTGAGACTGAAGTCTCTCTGCAAAAACAAAAATTAGGCAAACGTGAGTACAAATGTACCCAGCAAGACTTACATCAGAACTAACTACATATGCATCATTATCAACAAAGGGGATGGTGGGGTTTAACTGCAGCAAGCCAGCTTTGACTCGGTGGCTATCCTGAACTACGACTGCAAGTAACTCTTTTGAGGTGGCGCACACGAGTCCACATATTCACCATATCAATACACCACTATGGATCCGCTCCCGTCTCCCTACGAGAACGCCATCCATAGCACTCACGCTTATCTTGCGTATTTTAGAGTATCCACTTTCACTTGTCTATGAACTGATATAAGCAACCCAGAAGTCCTTTTCCGCGGACACGGCTATTCGAATAGATGATGTTAACCCTGCAGGGGTGTACTTCTTCACACACGCTCTCACCACTTACCGCCGTTTACACGACATGTACTCGGCAACCTTCAAGCGGAAGCCCAACGTGGGTGTCGGCCACGGCCTACCTAAACACTCGAGTCTCTAGTCCAGGTTTATCGCCTATTCGGGTTCCATCCATGAGGAGATCCGGCCGGAGTTTCGCTCACAGCCCCAAACGATGTGAACAGGGTTCCCGAGACACCAAACGGGCGCCCGGTACACCGTGCCACGTGCCTACCGCATCACAGCCCACCCCTACGGTCAGCGCTGCGCACGGCCTCCAGCATACTACAAACACCAGAAACTACTTGCAACTCCTGGACAGAGGACAAGGGTGATTAAGAAGCCGAGAGGGTCCATTGGTTTCGGGCCCAATGCGTGGTAGTAGCTGAATCATGGATCACAAACACAGAACTCAGTTCCTGAGGACGGCTGCAATGAGACAACCCACCATGTACTCCTACATGGCCTCTCACCGCTACCTTTACCAAATCGTATTCACACACTTAGCTCACACACAGTAGGACATGTTCACACACCTCTGATTCATCCCGGATGAATCAGACCTGACTCAACTCTAAGCAGTAGCAGGCATGACAAACAAACATGAATGAGTAGGCACAACAGGGCTCAAACAACTCCTACTCATGCTAGTGGGTTTCATCTATTTACTGTGGCAATGACAGGTCATGCAAAGGATAAAGGGGTTCAGCTACCGCAGCAAGTAACAGTTGAATCGGTGTTGTCCTAATGCATTAAAAGAGAGCAGGAGCGAGAGAGTGGGATTGTATCGGAATGAACAAGGAGGTTTTGCTTGCCTGGCACTTCTGAAGATAGCATTGAGTCTTCATCAGTGTCAACGATCACATCATCGGTATCACGTCTATCGAGAGGGGACAAATACCGGCAACACAGAAGGAACACAATCAATGCAATGCACAATATGATGCATGATCATGACATGGCAAAATGAATGTGTTTTGGGCTAATGCATCTAGCAACAAGTTAAATGGGGTTGGTTTGAATACAAGATTCAAATTCAAACTCCATATGTGATTATTCAAATGCCATTTAATTGATTTGTGCTATACAGCAGCTATAAGTTGTTCTAACATGCATGAAAATGGTGCAGATGGATTCCTTGAATTTTTCTGATAATTTTTCATATATAAATTATTTAATTTGGGGTTACGGTTGAATTTCTATGAATTATGGAAGTTTAGGGCATTTTCTGAAATTTCCTGAATAATAATAAATCCAGAAAATGATTTAACTGCGCCAGCCTGACGCCAGCATGACGTCAGCAAGTCAACGGCCAGGTCCAGGTCAAACCTGACGTTCGGGACCCACATGTCAGCTGCACAGTGATTTAACAGAGTTTAATTAACTTAACTAAATTGTTAGCCGGGTTAATTAAACGGTAGGGCCCACCTGTCAGTGGCCCTAGGCATGGGTTAGCGGGGTGGTTAGGTCCTAATGACCGGCCACGCCGGCGGTTTGCCGCCGGTGGCCACTGGGCACGGCGGAGACGCGCCAAAAGGCCACGGAAGCGGCGGGGAAGGGCACCGGGGCGTAGCCCACGGTCGGGCGCATCCAGAGGAGGCCACGGGAGGGCGCGGGGAGGCTTACACTCACCGGAAGCGGGCTTGTGGCGGCGGCCGGAGTTCGGGCGCCGATCGATTCGACGCTATGGTGCGCTACGGGAGAAACTGGTGGGTGCTGCGGGCTCCTGAGGTTGCGGTGAGCACGACGGTGGGCTCAGGAGCGAGCTGCGGTGGCTGTGGCCACGGCCACGCCATGGCCGGCGGCGAGAAGCTCTCGGCCGCGGTGGAGAAAGAAGCTAGGGGATGAGCGCGAGCTTGAGAGAAGGGGGAAGAGGAAGAGAGGCTCACAGTGGATCGAACGGAGGGGTCGGCGAGCTCGGGGGAGCTTCTGCGACGGCGAATTTACGGCGGCGGTCCTCGGTGGCCGAGGAGGGGAACGGTGGGGCTAGTGGCATCCAGGGGCTTCTGGTGCCTTTCGTCTGGGTGAGGATGAAGAGGGAGGCGAGGCGGAGCTTCCTGGGGCGTCGGTGAGGCGTGGGGTGGCCGGTAGGCGTGGCTACGGCGAGCGGCGGCGACGAGCTCCGTTCGGTCGCGGGAGAGAGAGGGGCCAGAGGGGGATAGGGACGGAGGGAGAGACACGGGAGAGTGGCGAGAGGTGCAAGGGGTCGAGGGGAGTGCGTGGCACCCTCGGGTGCCTCCAGCGGCGAGCAGGTAAGCAGGAGGTGGCCGGGGCTCTCGGGCGCGCGCCACGCCTCGGTCCTTCTGGCGAGGAGGAAGACGACAGGGGGGGGAGTGGAGATGGGCTGGGCCGGTTTCTGCAGCAGGCCGCACAGGTAGGCGCCAGGTAAGTGGCCTGGTGGCCTTCTCTCTTTTTTTTATTTCTGTTCTGTTTTTCTATTTAATTGCCACTGAATTCAAATTCAAACAAATTTGAAAACAGTGCCAAAACTCCCCTGGATGATTTTATGTCACTTAAGGTCTACTCCTCATAAACATAAAATATCTCAGGGCATTTGAAAATATATTCATTATATATTATGAATATAACTCCAAATTCAAATAAAATATTGATTTAAAATCAGAGCCCAAATAATTCCTTAGAAATGTCCCACAATTTTGGTTTGATTTATAACTCTTGCCAAAATTGTCAGAGCTATTTCTAGGGCATTTTGGATTTACTGATTGCAATTTTAGGGTTTCTTGCCCCTTTATTAAAATGATTTCCGAGGCTTTCAATTTCCACATTTCAACTTTCGGAATATAGACATGATGCACACATGAAGCTAGCCTAGAGCATTACCAGAAGCTAGGGATGTGACAACTCACCCCCACTAAACAAAAATCTCATCCCGAGATTCAAGCGTAGGGTAAGGTGAAGGGGGAACGCAAACTAGCACAATCTTCACGATCCAGTTGCACTTCAATTGAACGTTGATTCATTCACCATCATTGTCTCGAAGTCTTGCTCTGAGAACTCCAACTAACATGACAACGAGAGGAAAGGAAAGACCCTAAAAGAATGGTTCTTCTCGAAGGTCGAACAACTCAGGATTAACTCACGGAATGAGACATAGCAACATCTCTCAAGCTGAGAGGCGAAGCACACATCCATAGGAATGGAGTGAAGCAGATGACGAAGGTTCACTAGGTAGACCACAATTCCACACCTAAGAGGGTGGTGAACGGTTGTCAACGTAGCGAGGAGTTGAGCTGCCATGATACCACGACGAAACATCCTGGAGGAGGGTGATTCGTAGATTTTCCCCTTAAGTGGCAAAAAGAATTACCTTTGATTCAGAGATCATTGAAACTTTTTAACCCAGCCTAAGGCAATTCTCGAGCGATCGTTTGGAGGGGGTCGGTAGGATGGCATACTCGAACTTGGATGATGTGGATTACCTTGTTGAAGACAACGTAATGGATGAATTTGCTTACCACCGGAAATGGAAGAGACCCATGGTAGAATGGCACATTGGTGGTGCAAGCTAGGAACAGAATGCAAATGCTGGGAATGATTTTGGTAACTGGGGAAGAACCCAGCAATAGAGAGTGAATTCACTGTTTGAAAAGGTCATAGCATTGCCGAGGAAACTGAGAGCACTATACAGTTAATGCCGACGATCAAACCTAGCACTTGCGCGTGCTCTCAAGAACTTGAGCATTTCCATAATCATCAAGGTTTTACCAACATCCGTGTCAAGGATCCTGGCAACACAACTTGCTACCATGATGAATGATGATGGATGATGCAGATGCAAGGAAGATAACACTTTCTCAGATTTCACCTTAGCGAGGCCAAGGGATCAAAATCTAGATGATCGACCGAGAGACATTTAGCACTCCGCTTTTAATGTTCTCCCTGATGTGATAGCATAATCCATTCATAGATATGGTTTGACATCTAGAACATCCGGTAAAGGTCGGACTTCGGGAGCAATAGAATCCATAAGGAACATCTAAGGAGTAAATCCTACGAAGTCCTTATGGGGAGGTGGCCAACTTTCTCAATCAAGATACTACAATAATAGGTCTTCCGGCTGGGTGTGTTGGCCATGACATCCACTTTACCGGTTATCGAGGGATCAGTGTTATAGTTCTTGGGAAATGTTCCAACCATCATATCTGCCTGAGATTCAGATCTGGTTGGTGTCAGGATATTCCAGACTCATCGAGTCTAGGAAGAAAAAGAAAGTTTGCAACACAAATTGACGAGATGATGTTGCGAGATTCTCGGGAAATGAACTACGATAGCAAGCTCCAAAACATGAGCTGGTTCTGCTACAAACATGTGAACACGTTGTCCCAGACAAGCATGACCACGTGGTATTCTTATAATAAAACACTACCGAGTTCAGGTGGGGAACCATCAACGAGGATATCAAAATCCTTGCATAAGGCATGCTCTTAAGAAGGAACTTCTTCTCCTTGAACAAATCAATAAGTGACTTGGTGTGCTCGGAACACATATGGATTGAAGGTTGCAAGTCTTCAAACCACAGAATTCTTCGCACGTGTGCATGACTGATTTGGAATGATTCCAAAGAAAGCAACATTGACTTTCTTGAATCCACGGCGGCAACTTGCATCAGATGCACATGAATTAAAGGAAGTCACTACCTTCATCCAAACATATGCTTCATGATCTAGCATGAACAAATGCTTTCAAAAGTTTCCAACACTAGCTTAATGTTCAACAAAATCATGGAGGAGATAAGGATGTTGTCAATGGGCTCAACAACAATTCATCTAGGTTTCCTTTTAAAAGGAATTCCATAGTTAAGTGAACACGGTGATAGCATTGGTCAGACCAAAGATGTAATGGTGTATGCTCGAGGGATCAACCACGAATAAGACAACATTACGAGCATCGTTGGTACTGATTTGATTTGACGATAGCCCACACTCAAATCAAAGGATTGATAAGACAATAGGTCCAGCAACTGATCACAGGGACCAATTGATGAAGATATCATCTTTCTTCAACACACACTACACAAGAATATCCCTTTGGAACGAACTAAGTTAGGCAAGCTTTTATCTTCCAATTCTCCAAGTTGTTGTCTAGCTTAACCAACTGGCTCAGGGATATCCAACACAGATTCTTGGAGAAAGGGTGGTTCACAAGAAACCAACTTGATCACGAGCTCAACATAACAGTCAGAAACAACCCGGTAACACTTCCAAGAAGACATTTGGAAAGTCACGAACCACCGGTATGTTACTAAGCTCGAGAACAATCTTGCTTTTCAGGGCAAGACGATATGATCAAAAGAGCGAGGGATTGCCAAAATCCTAACTCATTGATCGAAGAGTGCACCAGGAAATAAGGACTAGGTAGCACGATCAGTCTTAGAAGGATGATTCAAAAACCAACACGCTAAGAATGAAATTATTGTCCATTAACTACCGAGCAACAAGGTTGCTAGGAGTATTGAATTCACCTCTCACGATTCACTTGTCGGCATTCCGGTTATAACCACACGGAACCGAGGAATGAGTAATGATGGCGAGAAGTATCACTGTACCAAGAGTTCATAGGATGGTGTGAAATTCCTATAACAATCCCGATATAAAAGATGGTAATACTCCAAGGTAGAACAGAGCAAAAGCTGGATTAGCAATTTGTTCTGCGGAGCACAACTTCTTTGACCCAATCCTGGATATGGAAGAGGTACTGGAGTTTGTTTCTCCTAGTCATTCCGCGATAGAATGGCTTGACGGACCACAAGAGTAATAGGCATCGATAAACGAACGCACACATACTCTTGACTATAAATTGATAGACGAAGGTCAGTAGACAACTAAAGAGGGACAACTCAAAGGAACATATAACTTTCTGAGTTGTGGATGCATAGATTAGTATGTCGAACCAAGTTCAACATAATTCTTCCGGATAACCCATGCAGAAAGGTTGAGCTGGCAGAGTCACAATATAGCATGGAGAACTCATCGAGAGCACTCTTGTTGACATCTTTTGGTTCAGAAGAACTCCTGCCAAGAATGGTTCATGGTAATTGGAAGAAGGATGTACCACGAACCTCGAGAACTATCGCAAAGGTTACTAATATCCTAAAGGAACTAGCAAACACTATCAACATGAGGTAAGTAGAGTGAATCTCGGGTTCAAAACCCAGGAGTAGAATACCTACTACTAAGTAGCATCACGGAATGCTTTCGAGAATAAAGGCCAGAATCATCACGCTAGGACACAAATCATGGCTAGACCACTAGATGATCCCCTGAGACACCTAGGGTCATAATAATAATTCCAACATAAATGTCAAGGCAATAGAATACCTCAGCTCAACAATTAGTGTGATTGAGCTGGCATAAAGGAACATTGAAACCAGAGGGAAAGGATTTTGCAAATGCATCAGACTATTTAGAAACCTGGGATGACTCGGACAGCATAACGGCTATAAATGCTCAGAAAAGATTTGAGACATACTACAAAATGGTGGCATAACCACTCAGAAGCACAATATCAAGGTTCCGAGATCAACAATTAACATACGGAAGTAGTAGGAACTGAACTGAGACTTAAATCCAACAATCTTATAAGTCTACTGATTAGTAACACGTGATCCTGATAGAAAGAAGAGATAGCCTAGTTCTTAATCCCCGTAGGAAAGATAAGATGACTCAGATCAGAAGGGCATAAGGTATAAGGAGTAAAAGAGCCTTACGTTCCATCCCACAATCAATTCCCTTATATAACTAAAGAATTTCTAGACTCAACTTCGACCAGTTTGGCTTGGTAAACCTACAGGCAGTCAAGCTCTGATACCAACGCTGTCAGGACCCGACTCAATGCCACATCGATCTAGCATGTAACACCTCATATCACTTTGCGGCCTCACGCACGGTATTCCCACGGGTGTCGCCTTACCTTTTCCCGGGACCGGTTGCGCCTTTTGGCACACGTATATGACAGTGTCGCTAGCATCCATATGATAAGGAGCCCGGGCTGACATGGCTAGTCGTAAACCCAAAGTGGCACAAACTTACAGGGACAGGCATCCATGACCCAGCATCGAACGTGTCGGTCATCAACGAGTGAATCCAGGCTGTAGCACTGGGCTAGCAGGACTCCGGTGAACCGGGCTGTAGCGGGCTAACAGGACTCCGGTATTCATCGCGTGACATTTCCCCGAAGGGACATACACAGGAACGAAGAAGGACACATGCCGGCCAGCCTAAGTGTTCCGGAGCAGTAGCAAGCTACCATGGCTCAGTGGAAACACTAGGAGATATTTCCCGGTAAGAGAGGCTACTAAGGATAAACAACTAGATAGTCAAATCCCACACATACCAAGCATTTCAATAACATACACACAATATGCTCGATATGTGCAAACACAACATGGCATCACAACATGACTCTACGACTCAAGTATTTATTCATTAGGCTCCGAGGAGCGAGATATTACAAACATAGGTCTCATGACCCAACATTCAGAGCATACAAGTCAAAGCACAAGCGGAAGCTATCATGTCTGGGTACAGACATCTATAAATGAAAAAGGCTGAGAAGCCTGACTATCTACCAGATCCTACCGAGGGCACAAGATCGTAGCTGAGGTAACAAGCTAAACGTCGAAGTCCATGTGGAACTACTAGTGAGACTGAAGTCTCTCTGCAAAAACAAAAATTCGGCAAACGTGAGTACAAATGTACCCAGCAAGACTTACATCAGAACTAACTACATATGCATCATTTTCAACAAGGGGATGGTGGGGTTTAACTGCAGCAAGCCAGCTTTGACTCGGTGTCTATCCTGAACTACGACTGCAAGTAACTCTTTGAGGTGGCGCACACGAGTCCACATATTCACCATATCAATACACCACTATGGATCCGCTCCCGTCTCCCTACGAGAACGCCATCCATAGCACTCATGCTTATCTTGCGTATTTTAGAGTATCCACTTTCACTTGTCTATGAACTGATATAAGCAACCCAGAAGTCCTTTTCTGCGGACACGGCTATTCGAATAGATGATGTTAACCCTGCAGGGGTGTACTTCTTCACACACGCTCTCACCACTTACCGCCATTTACACGACATGTACTCGGCAACCTTCAAGCGGAATCCCAACGTGGGTGTCGGCCACGGCCTACCTAAACACTCGAGTCTGTAGTCCAGGTTTATCGCCTATTCGGGTTCCATCCATGAGGAGATCCGGCCGGAGTTTCGCTCACAGCCCCAAACGATGTGAACAGGGTTCCCGAGACACCAAACGGGCGCCCGGTACACCGTGCCACGTGCCTACCGCATCACAGCCCACCCCTACGGTCAGCGCTGCGCACGGCCTCCAGCATACTACAAACACCAGAAACTACTTGCAACTCCTGGACAGAGGACAAGGGTGATTAAGAAGTCGAGAGGGTCCATTGGTTTCGGGCCCAATGCGTGGTAGTAGCTGAATCATGGATCACAAACACAGAACTCAGTTCCTGAGGACGGCTGCAATGAGACAACCCACCATGTACTCCTACATGGCCTCTCACCGCTACCTTTAGCAAATCGTATTCACACACTTAGCTCACACACAGTAGGACATGTTCATACACCTCTGATTCATCTCGGATGAATCAGACCTGACACAACTCTAAGCAGTAGCAGGCATGACAAACAAACATGAATGAGTAGGCACAACAGGGCTCAAACAACTCCTACTCATGCTAGTGGGTTTCATCTATTTACTGTGGCAATGACAGGTCATGCAAAGGATAAAGGGGTTCAGCTACCGCAGCAAGTAACAGTTGAATCGGTGTTGTCCTAATGCATTAAAAGAGAGCAGGAGTGAGAGAGTAGGATTGTATCGGAATGAACAAGGAGGTTTTGCTTGCCTGGCACTTCTAAAGATAGCATTGAGTCTTCATCAGTGTCAACGATCACGTCATCGGTATCACGTCTATCGAGAGGGGACAAATACCGGCAACACAGAAGGGAACACAATCAATGCAATGCACAATATGATGCATGATCATGACATGGCAAAATGAATGTGTTTTGGGCTAATGCATCTAGTAACAAGTTAAATGGGGTTGGTTTGAATACAAGATTCAAATGCAAACTCCATATGTGATTATTCAAATGCCATTTAATTGATTTGTGCTATACAGCAGCTATAAGTTGTTCTAACATGCATTAAAATGGTACAGATGGATTCCTTGAATTTTTCTGATAATTTTTCATATATAAATTATTTAATTTGGGGTTATGGTTGAATTTCTATGAATTATTGAAGTTTAGGGCATTTTCTGAAATTTCCTGAATAATAATAAATCCAGAAAATGATTTAACTGCGTCAGCCTGACGCCAGCATGACGTCAGCGAGTCAACGGCCAGGTCCAGGTCAAACCTGACGTTCGGGACCCACATGTCAGCTGCACAGTGATTTAACAGAGTTTAATTAACTTAACTAAATTGTTAGCCGGGTTAATTAAACGGTAGGGCCCACCTGTCAGTGGCCCTAGGCCTGGGTTAGCGGGGTGGTTAGGTCCTAATGACCGGCCACGCCGGCGGTTTGCCGCCGGTGGCCACTGGGCACGGCGGAGACGCGCCAAAAGGCCACGGAAGCGGCGGGGAAGGGCACTGGGGCGTAGCCCACGGTCGGGCGCATCCAGAGGAGGCCACGGGAGGGCACGGGGAGGCTTACACTCACCGGAAGCGAGCTTGTGGCGGCGGCCGGAGTTCGGGCGCCGATCGATTCGACGCTATGGTGCGCTACGGGAGAAACTGGTGGGTGCTGCGGGCTCCTGAGGTTGCGGTGAGCACGACAGTGGGCTCGGGAGCGAGCTGCGGTGGCTGTGGCCACGGCCACGCCATGGCCGGCGGCGAGAAGCTCTCGGCCGCGGTGGAGAAAGAAGCTAGGGGATGAGCGCGAGCTTGAGAGAAGGGGGAAGAGGAAGAGAGGCTCACAGTGGATCGAACGGAGGGGTCGGCGAGCTCGTGGGAGCTTCTGCGACGGCGAATTTACGGCGGTGGTCCTCGGTGGCCGAGGAGGGGAACGGCGGGGCTAGCGGCATCCAGGGGCTTCCGGTGCCTTTCGTCTGGGTGAGGATGAAGAGGGAGGCGAGGCGGAGCTTCCTGGGGCGTCGGTGAGGCGTGGGGTGGCCGGTAGGCGTGGCTACGGCGAGCGGCGGCGACGAGCTCCGTTCGGTCGCGGGAGAGAGAGGGGCCAGAGGGGGATAGGGACGGAGGGAGAGACGCGGGAGAGTGGCGAGAGGTGCAAGGGGTCGAGGGGAGTGGGTGGCACCCTCGGGTGCCTCCAGCGGCGAGCAGGTAAGCAGGAGGTGGCCGGGGCTCTCGGGCGCGCGCCACGCCTCGGTCCTTCTGGCGAGGAGGAAGACGGCAGGGGGGGAGTGGAGATGGGCTGGGCCGGTTTCTGCAGCAGGCCGCACAGGTAGGCGCCAGGTAAGTGGCCTGGTGGCCTTCTCTCTTTTTTTTATTTCTGTTCTGTTTTTCTATTTAATTGCCACTGAATTCAAATTCAAACAAATTTGAAAACAGTGCCAAAACTCCCCTGGATGATTTTATGTCACTTAAGGTCTACTCCTCATAAACATAAAATATCTCAGGGCATTTGAAAATATATTCATTATATATTATGAATATAACTCCAAATTCAAATAAAATATTGATTTAAAATCAGAGCCCAAATAATTCCTTAGAAATGTCCCACAATTTTGGTTTGATTTACAACTCTTGCCAAAATTGTCAGAGCTATTTCTAGGGCATTTTGGATTTACTGATTGCAATTTTAGGGTTTCTTGCCCCTTTATTAAAATGATTTCCGAGGCTTTCAATTTCCTCATTTCAACTTTCGGAATATAGACATGATGCACACATGAAGCTAGCCTAGAGCATTACCAGAAGCTAGGGATGTGACATAAAAATAATAATACTTCAAGCATACTAACTAAGCAATTATGTCTTCTCAAAATAACATGGCCAAAGAAAGTTATCCCTACAAAATCATATAGTCTGGCTATGCTCTATCTTCACCACATAAAATATTTAAATCATGCACAACCCCGATGACAAGCCAAGCAATTGTTTCATACTTTTGATGTTCTCAAACTTTTTCAATCTTCACGCAATACATGAGCGTGAGCCATGGATATAGCACTATGGTGGAATAGAATGGTGGTTGTGGAGAAGACAAACAGGAGAAGATAGTCTCACATCAACTAGGCGTATCAACGGGCTATGGAGATGCCCATCAATAGATATCAATCTGAGTGAGTAGGGATTGCCATGCAACGGATGCACTAGAGCTATAAGTATATGAAAGCTCAACAAAAGAAACTAAGTGGGTGCGCATCCAACTTGCTTCCTCACGAAGACCTAGGGCATTTTGAGGCAGCCCATCATTGGAATACACAAGCCAAGTTCTATAATGGAAATTTCCCACTAGTATATGAAAGTGATATCATAGGAGACTCTCTATCATGAAGATCATGGTGCTACTTTGAAGCACAAGTGTGGAAAAAGGATATTAGCATTGTACCTTCTCTCTTTTTCTCTCATTTTTTCTTTCTTTTTTTTGGGCCTTCTCTTTTTTTTATGGCCTTTCTCTTTTTTTCGCCTGGAGTCTCATCCCGACTTGTGGGGGAATCATAGTCTCCATCATCCTTTCCTCACTTGGGACAATGCTCTAATGATGATGATCATCACACTTTATTTACTTACAACTCAAGAATTACAACTCGATGCTTAGAACAAAATATGACTCTATGTGAATGCCTCCGGCGGTGTACCGGGATGTGCAATGATGCATGAGTGACATGTATGACGAATTATGAACGGTGGCTTTGCCACAAATATGATGTCAACTACATGATCATGCAAGTAATATGACAATGATGAAGCGTGTCATAATAACGGAACGATGGAAAGTTGCATGGCAATATATCTCGGAATGGCTACGGAAATGCCATAATAGGTAGGTATGGTGGCTGTTTTGAGGAAGGCATATGGTGGGTGTATGATACCGGTGAAAAGTGCGCGGTATTAGAGAGGCTAGAAATTGTGGAAGGATGAGAGTGCGTATAATCCATGGACTCAACATTAGTCATAAAGAACTCACATACTTATCGCAAAAATCTATTAGTTATCGAAACAAAGTATTACGCGCATGCTCCTAGGGGGATAGATTGGTAGGAAAAGACCATTGCTCGTCCCCGACCGCCACTCATAAGACAATCAATAAATAAATCATGCCCCGACTTCGTCACATAATGGTTCACCATACGTGCATGCTACGGGAATCACAAACTTCAACACAAGTATTTCTCAAATTCACAACTACTCAACTAGCATGACTCTAATATCACCATCTCCATATCTCAAAACAATTATCAAGTATCAAACTTCTCATAGTATTCAATGCACTTCTATGAAAGTTTTTATATTATTCCTAAAAGCAAATTTCCATATTGTTCTAAAGGACTCTCAAAATAATATAAGTGAAGCATGAGAGATCAATTATTTCTATAAAATAAAACCACCGCCGTGCTCTAAAAGATATAAGTGAAGCACTAGAGCAAAAAATATATGGCTCAAAAGATATAAGTGAAGCACATAGAGTATTCTAATAAATTTAAAATCATGTGAGTCTCTCTCAAAAGGTGTGTATAGCAAGGATGATTGTGGTAGACTAAAAAGCAAAGACTCAAATCATACAAGACGCTCCAAGCAAAACACATATCATGTGGTGAATAAAAATATAGCTCCAAGTAAAGTTACCGATAGACGAAGACGAAAGAGGGGATGCCTTCCGGGGAATCCCCAAGATTAGGCTTTTGGTGTCCTTGAATTTTACCTTGGGGTGCCATGGGAATACGCAAGCTTAGGCTCTTGCCACTCCTTGTTCCATAATCCATCAAATCTTTACCCAAAACTTGAAAACTTCACAACACAAAACTTGAATAGAAAATCTCGTGAGCTCCGTTAGCGAAAGAAAACAAAACACCACTTCAAGGTACTGTAATGAACTCATTCTTGATTTATATTGGTGTTAAACCTACTGTAGTCCAACTTCTCTATGGTTTATAAACTCTTTTACTAGCCATAGATTCATCAAAATAAGCAAACAACACACGGAAAACAGAATCTGTCAAAAACAGGACAGTCTGTAGTAATCTGTAGCTAACGCAAACTTTTGGAACCCCAAAAATTCTAAAATAAATTTCTGGACGTGAGTAATTTATCTATTAATCATCTGGAAAAATAATTAACTAAATATCACCTTCCAAATAAGAATTGCAGCAATTCTTGTGAGCGCTAAAGTTTCTCTTTTTCACAGCAAGATCAAAAAGACTTTCCCCAAGTCTTCCCAACGGTTCTACTTGGCACAAACACTAATTAAACACAAAAAATACAACCAAAAAAGAGGCTAGATAAATTATTTATTACTAAACATGAGAAAAAGGCAAAAAACTAAAATAAAATTGGGTAGCCTCCCAACAAGCGCTATCGTTTAACGCCCCTAGCTAGGCATAAAAGCGAAGATAGATCTAGGTATTGCCATCTTTGGTAGGCAATCCATAAGTGGTTCTCATAATAGATTCATATGGTAATTTAAATTTCTTTCTAGTGAAGTGTTCCATGCCTTTCCTTAATGGAAATTGGAATTTAATATTCCCTTCCTTCATATCAATAATTGCACCAATCGTTCTAAGTAAAGGTCTACCAAGAATAATAGGACATGACGGATTGCAATCTATATCTAGAACAATGAAATCTACGGGCACATAGTTCCTATTTGCAACAATAAGAACATCATTAATTCTTCCCATAGGTTTCTTAATAGTGGAATCCACAAGGTGCAAGTTTAAAGAACAATCATCAAATTCACGGAAACCTAGCAAATCACACAAAGTTTTTGGAATCGTGGAAACACTAGCACCCAAATCACACAAAGCATAGCATTCATGATCTTTAATTTTAATTTTAATAGTAGGTTCCCACTCATCATAAAGTTTTCTAGGGATAGAAACTTCCAACTCAAGTTTTTCATCATAAGATTGCATCAAAGCATCAACGATATGTTTAATAAAAGCTTTATTTTGACTATAAGCATGAGGAGAATTTAGCACGGATTGCAACAAGGAAATACAATCTATCAAAGAGCAATTATCATAATTAAATTCCTTAAAATCCAAAATAATGGGTTCATTACTATTTAAAGTTTTAACCTCTTCAATCCCACTTTTACCAATTTTTGCATCAAGATCTAAAAACTCCAAATTTTTGGAACGCCTTCTAGGTAAAGGTGGCTCATCTTCAGTCCCATCATTATCAAGATTCATATTGCAAAACAAAGATTTAATAGGAGACACATCAATAACTTTTAGATCTTCACCTTTATTTTCATATAAAAAATCCGGCTTAGCGGCCATCTTATTAACTAAGGTGGCCTGCTTATCCGAAACTTCAGCAATTAATATTTCAAGATGAGCAATATGAGATTTCAAGACATAAAATTCTTTAGACATATCATCGAGCTCTTTATTCATATAACCCATAAAGCTTTTTTGTTCCTTAAGCTCGTTCCTAAAGAAATTGTTATGCTCAAATTGTAAAGTCATAAAACTCCTGACGTTGCTTTCGATCTCTTCTAACCTTTTAAAGTGAAGATCACAAAATCTAGGTAGAGCCTGACAAGCAAGCAATCCAACACACGAGCAAACAAGAAGCAAGCGAAAAAGAGGCGAACGGAAAAAGAGAGGGAGAATAAAATGACAAGGGTGAAGTGGGGGAGAGGAAAACGAGAGGCAAATGGCAAATAAGGTAATGCGAGGGATAAGAGTTTGTGCTGGGTACTTGGTATGTCTTGACTTGTGCGTAGACTCCCCGACAATGGTGCCATAAATGGCTCATTGTCGGGAGTCAAATCTTGACTTGACTTGGCGCGAATCTCCCCGGCAACGGCGCCAGAAATCCTTCTTGCTACCTCTTAAGCACTACGTTGGTTCTCCCTTGAAGAGGAAAGGGTGATGCAGTAAAGTAACATAAGTATTTCCCTCAGTTTTTGAGAACCAAGGTATCAATCCAGTAGGAGATCACGCTCGAGTCCCACACACCTACACAAAAAAATAAGAACCTCGCAACCAACGCGATAAAGGGGTTGTCAATCCCTTCACGGTCACTTACGAGAGTGAGATCTGATAGATATGATAAGATAATATTTTTGGTATTTTTATGATAAAGAGAAATAAAGATGCAAAGTAAAATAAACGGCAATAGAAATAGCTAAGTTTTGGAAGATTAATATGATGGAAGATAGACCCGGGGGCCATAGGTTTCACTAGTGGCCTCTCTCAAGAGCATAAGTATTACGGTGGGTAAACGAATTATTGTCGAGCAATTGACAGAATTGAGCATAGTTATGAGAATATCTAGGTATGGTCATGTATATAGGCATCATGTCCGTGACAAGTAGACCGAAACGATTATGCATCTTCTACTATTACTCCACACATCGACCGCTATCCAGCATGCATCTAGAGTATTAAGTTCATATGAACAGAGTAATGCTTTAAGTAAGATGACATGATGTAGAGGGATAAACTCATGCAATATGATATAAACCCCATCTTTTTATCCTCGATGGCAACAATACAATACGTGCCTTGCTGCCCCTACTATCACTTGGAAAGGACACCGCAAGATTGAACCCAAAGCTAAGCACTTCTCCCATTGCAAGAAAGATCAATATAGTAGGCCAAACCAAACTGATAATTCGAAGAGACTTGCAAAGATAAACCAATCATACATAAAAGAATTCAGAGGAGATTCAAATATTGTTCATAGATAAACTTGATCATAAACCCACAATTCATCGGATCTCGACAAACACACCACAAAAGAAGATTACATCGAATAGATCTCCAAGAAGATCGAGGAGAACTTTGTATTGAGATCCAAAGAGAGAGAAGAAGCCATCTAGCTAATAACTATGGAATTGAAGGTCTGAAGTAAACTACTCACACATCATCGGAGATGTAACACCCTCGATGCGACTATAGCTCCCACGTGTCGAGGCACGACTTAGAGACATAATCGCATTGAAGGCATATGTCGCAAGTTAGGCAATCTTCACAAACATCCCATGTAATGTAATAATAAAAGGGGAGATAACATAGTTGGCTTACACTCGCCACGTCAATAAAGTACATAAATAACATTACATCATCCAAACACTCATGGCCCGACTACGGCGCCAAAATAAAAGAGAACCCAACATGCGACACGGTCCCAATCACCCCCAACTGGGCACCACTACTGATCATCGGGAAAGGAAACATAGTGTCGTTGATAGTCTTCGTCGAACTCCCACTTGAGCTCATACGCGTCTCCTGGAGCGGAATCATCAGGCCCTGCATCTGGTGTAATAGTAATCTGTGAGCCACAGGGACTCAGCAATCTCGCACCCTCGCGATCAAGACTATTTAAGCTTATAGGAATGGCAAGGTAAAAATATGAGTGGAGCTGCAGCAAGCGACTAGCAAATATGGTGGCTAACTTATTCGCAAAAGAGAGCAAGAAGAGGAGGCAAAGCACGAGCGAGAAGCTAGAGAACAACCTGCACAAACATTACTCCAACACCGTGTCCACTTCCCGGACTCCGCCGAGAAGAGGCCATCACGGTAACACACTCAGTTGATTCATTTTAATTAATTAAGGTTCAAGTTATCTACAACCGGACATTAACAAATTCCCATCTGCCCATAACCGCGGGCACGGCTTTCGAAAGTTCAATCCCTGCAGGAGAGTCCCAACTTAGCCCATGACAAGCTCTCACGGTCAACAAAGGAATAGACCTCCTCCCAAGACGTTCCGATCAGACTCGGTATCTCGGTAATTCAAGACAACTCCGACAATGGTAAAACAAGTCCAGCAACACCGCCCGCTGTGCCGACAAATCCCGATAGGAGCTGCACATATCTCGTTCTCAGGGCACACCGGATAAGCTAAGCATACGGGAGCCAACTTAACCCAATTTGCCAAGGGACGGCCCCGCATGGTGCTCTAGGTTGGACCAACACTCAGAAGAGCACTGGCCCGGGGGGGTTAAAACAAGATGACCCTTGAGTCCGCGAAACCCAAGGGAAAAGGCTAGGTGGCAAATGGTAAAACCAAGGTTGGGCAGCAGCTGGAGGAGTTTTATTCAAGGCGGACAGTCAAGGGGTTCCCATTATAACCCAACCGCGTAAGGAACGCAAAATCCGGGAACATAACACCGATATGACGGAAACTAGGGTGGCAAGAGTGGAACAAAACACTAGGCGAGAGGCCGAGCCTTCCACCCTTTACCAAGTATATAGATGCATTAAGATAACATGGCAATATAATGATATCCCAACAAGTAAATAAATGTTCCAACAAGGAACGGCCTACAATCTTCACCTGCAACTAGCAACGCTATAAGAGGGGCTGAGCAAAGCGGTAACATAGCCAATCAACGGTTTGCTAGGACAATGGTGGGTTAGAGGTTTGACATGGCAATTTGGGAGGCTTTCAAGCAAGTGGTAGGCATCGTAGCAATGGCATAGCAAAAGAGCGAGCAAACTAGCATAGCAAAGATAGTAGTGATTTCGAGGGTATGATCATCTTGCCTGCACAGTTGTCAGAGTTGACTGGATCCTCAAAAGCAAACTCAACGGGCTCCTCATCAGGGAACTCGTCTCCCGGCTCTACCCAAACAAGACAAACAAGCAACAAGGATACAATCAACCACATGCAAACTCAAACAACACAATGCAAATATGATATGCTATGCGGGATGCGATGCGGGATGCAAAATGCAAGATATGACAGGAAATGCATGAACCTGGCCTCAACTTGGAATTCCAAGGTTGCCACTGGAAATATGAGAAGAAATCGCTTGAAAACGATATAAAGAACGCCGGAATCGGAGTTACGGTTTGGAAATGGCAAGCGATTCAAATATGACGTCGGTCTGCGATTTTCAGCAAGTAGGCATCTAAATGCGATGAGATGAACATGCTACAGCCACCAAACATGGCATCAAAATACATGGCAGGGAAGCATTCAAGATGCTTAACAAAAGTCTAGCACTGAGCTACGGCCAATTCATCCATTAGGAGGTTCAAACAAGCATGGCAAAAACGCAAATGGTAAAACAGATCTCAGACTTAGTGAAATTAACACTTGTCTGGAATTTCAGATCATATAGCCCTCTTCGGAGCAACAAAACAACATGCTACAGGACCTAAACATGACAAAGAAAGACATGGCATGGAGCTACACAACAAGCTTAACAAAAGTCCCTTAGTGACCTTGAGCCAAAAGGGATCACAAAATATACTAACAAGCACACGAACATAGCAAAAACATAATCAGTTTCAGACTTTGTGAAAAACTGGGACATGCTGAAACATAACTCACGAAGGTATGTTTACGAGCTCGATGCACTCACCACTGTGCAAGTCATGGCAAGACAAGCATACATCCCTAAATAAGGCACAAAATACAAGCTAGACATGGCAAGAACAATGGCATAGCATGCACGGATCAACTACAATAACATCGGCAAAATCGCAAACAAGTTGACGATCTGCCCAGATTCACAACGAAGCAAAAGTAGAGCTCGATTGACTCAAGCTAGGGTGATCCATAATTGCAAACAAAGACATGGATGGATAGAGCACCACAATATTAACAAAACTCCCTTACTGATCATCCTCAAAAGAGGCACGGATCACTAGGAAACAACATGAACATATGGCATCGTGAGATAAGCAATCCCAGGACTTAGTGAAATTACTAAGTCCCTGAAAACAGAATTAGCAAGTGCACCTCTTTGCAAGCTTGCAAAAGTCACCACACACATCCTAAAAATACATGGGTTACACTTCTGGATAGATGACAAAACCCTTAACAAAGCATATGAAGAACTCACGAGCATATCATGCACACATTAATCATGGCAAAAATGACAAATGTCTAAGATGAACTAGCAGATCTGACAATTAACTCACGAAGCCCTCTTCTAACAGCATTTCGGGCATCAAGATGAGCTCAAATGAAAATGATGCAATGGAATGAAATGATGTACTCTCTGAGATGAACATTTTGATATGCTATATGCATGCATTGGAGCTACGGATGCAAAGTTACGAAGCCTCGAACATGTGCATATGGATCAAGAATTTCAGGACTTGGCAAAAAAAATCAACCTCTCCTAGGGTTTTCAGATCTGAGATCCAGATCGGCACGGATTTCGGAGCACGCCGGAGTTACTGTAGCTGTTCGCCGGAATCGACGGGGGTGGAGGCTGGCGGCTTGCCGGAACTGCGAGGGAGGCCCGGGGCACGCGGGGAACGAGGCGGCGGCGGCGGTGGTCGACCGGGGCGGCGGTGGCCGCCAGGCGAGGCGCGGGACGGCGCTGAGCTTTGGGGCGGCGAGCCCTCGCCGGCAGGAACAGCGGCGGCGAGGTGGGCTCGGCCACCGGCCGCGGGGAGGACGACGCGGGCACGGGCGGCGGCCTCTGGCCCGAGCGGCGGGGAGGAGGGCCGGAGATGGGCCTCGGCGGGCTGTGGCGGCGGCGGGCGCCGGTGGCCACGTGGCAGCGCGGGAGAGGGCGGCGGGATCCGGACGTTGTCCGGCTCCGTCCGGACACGTTCGGCGGTGGCGGAGATATGTGATTTAGGGTTAGGGGGGAGAGGAACCGCGAATTTGGAATGAGGGTGTATATATAGGCATAGGGGGAGCTAGGAGAGTCCAAATGAGGTGCGGTTTTCGGCCACGCGATCGTGATCGAACGCTCTAGGACATGGAACAGAGTTTGGTGGGTTTTGGTCCAAATTGGAGGGGTGTTGGGCTGCAACACACACGAGGCCTTATCGGTCCCTCGGTTAACCGTTGGAGTACCAAACGAAGTCCAAATGGTACAAAACTTGACAGACGGTCTACCGGTAGTAAACCAAGGCCACTTGGCAAGTCTCGGTCCAATCCGGAAATGTTTAATCCCCACACACGAAAGGAAGCTAGAAATGACCACCCGGAGGAGAATGAAGCGCCGTAATGCAAAACGGACGACGGGGAAAATGCTTGAATGCATGAGACGAACATGTATGCAAATGCAATGCACATGATGACATGATATGAGATGCATGACCAAGACAACAACACATGGAGACAAAACCCGAATCCGAGGAAATAAATATAACTTAACGCCGGAAACGGCAAGAGTTGGAGTAGAAATATGGAAAGTTACATCCGGGGTGTTACAACACTCCACCACTATGAAAGGATCTCGTCCCGAGATCTAGGACTGAAAGAACGCCGGGTACTCAGAAGGGAGGTGATCCTCGCGTTCCCAGGTAGCTTCATGGTCGGAATGGTGTGACCACTTGACTTTGAGAAATTTGATTGACTTGTTGCGAGTCTTGCGTTCAGTCTCTTCAAGAATAGCAACTGGGTGCTCACGATAAGAGAGATCTTCTTGGAGCTCATTGTCCTCGAAGTTGACGGTGCGGTCAGGAGTCTCGAAGCACTTTCGAAGCTGAGAGACATGGAACACGTCATGAACATTTGCAAAGTTTGAAGGAAGCTCGAGTTGATAGGCGAGGTCGCCTCTCTTGCTGACAATCTTGAAAGGTCCCACGTATCTAGGGGCAAGCTTCCCTTCGATACCGAAGCGACGAGTACCTTTCATAGGAGAGACACGGAGGTAAACATGATCTCCGATCTCGGAAGCCAAATCATGGTGCTTACTATCATAGTAGCTCTTCTGTCGGGATTGGTCTGCTTTGAGGTTATCACGAATGACTTTGCACAATTCTTCTGCTTCTGTGATTAAGTCATTACCCAAAAGCTGACGTTCAGACCAGTTGAGAGGGATACGGCACTTCCTGCCATACAGAATTTCAAAAGGGGCCTTGCCCGAACTTGCTTGAAAACTGTTGTTGTAGGAGAATTCAGCATAAGGAAGACAATCCTCCCACTTCATGCCGAAGGAGATCACACAAGCCCTGAGCATATCTTCAAGAATCTGGTTGACACGCTCGACTTGACCACTTGTTTGAGGATGGAAAGCTATGTTGAAACGGATGTTGGTGCCCATGGCCTTCTGGAAAGAATCCCAAAACTTCGAGGTAAAGATGCTGCCACGGTCTGAAGAGATCACTTGAGGAATACCGTGCAAAGAGACAATGCGAGAGGTATAGAGTTCCGCCAATTGAGCTGCAGTGATCGACTCTTTAATAGGCAGAAAGTGAGCCACTTTGGTGAGTTTGTCGATGACAACAAATATAGCATCATTGCCACGCTTGGACTTAGGAAACCCAGTCACGAAGTCCATCTCAACGTGGTCAAACTTCCATTCTGGAATGGCAAGAGGTTGGAGGAGACCTGCTGGCCTTTGGTGTTCTGCCTTCACTCTTCTGCATACATCACATTCATTCACGAATTGAGCGATCTCGCGCTTCATTCGAGTCCACCAATAAGCTTGCTTAAGGTCCTGATACATCTTCGTGCTCCCAGGGTGGATGGAGAGGAGAGAATTGTGAGCCTCGTTCATGATCACTTTACGGAGGTCACCTTTGGGTACAACAATATGATCCTCGAAGAAGAGAGTGTCCTTGTCATCAAGGCGGTAGCACTTGTACTTGGACTGACTCTTGGCAATCCCAATCTTCACCTTTTTCACCATAGCATCAAGAAGCTGGGCTTGGCGAATCTGGTCTTCTAAGGTAGGAGAGATTTGAAGGTTGGCGAGGAAACCTTGACGAACAACTTGCAGATTAAGTTTGCGGAAAGCTTCACAAAGCTCGGGTTGATAAGGCTTGAGAATCAGACTTTTGCAATAGGCCTTTCTGCTCAA
This sequence comes from Triticum aestivum, assembly GCF_018294505.1. Taxonomy (NCBI): domain Eukaryota; kingdom Viridiplantae; phylum Streptophyta; class Magnoliopsida; order Poales; family Poaceae; genus Triticum; species Triticum aestivum. Next base: position 496,396,284 of record NC_057809.1, on the reverse strand, counting down.
TGCGTCAGCAATCACATTGGCCTTGCCTGGAGTATACTCAATACTCGGATTATACTCTTGAATCATTTCGACCCATCGAGTTTGCCTGAGGTTGAGATTAGGCTGAGTGAAGATTGAGACTCTTGTGATCAGTGAAAATGTCCACTTTTCTTCCCAATAGAAGATGTCTCCAAGTCAAAATAGCATGCACAACTATCGCCAACTCGAGATCATGAGTGGGGTAGTTCTTCTCATTAGGCTTCAACTGGCGAGATGTATAAGCAACCAATTTCTTCTCTTGCATCAATACTGCGCCAAGACCTTGGAGAGAGGCATCACAAAAGACCTCGTACGGCTTGGATTCATCAGGTGGAGTCAGAACTGGAGCAGTGATCAATTTCTCTTTCAAAGTGTTGAAAGCAATATCACACTCCGGAGACCAAACGTACTTGACGTGCTTTTGAAGAAGATTTGAGAGAGGCTTCGCGATCTTAGAAAAGTATTCAACGAATCTTCGGCAATAGCTTGCAAGACTGAGAAAACTGCGGAGTTGCTTCACGTTCTGAGGAGGTTCCAATTCACAATTGCAGACACCTTCTCAGGATTCACGGCAATGCCCTTGGCAGAGATGATATGACCAAGATAAAGAACCTCATCAAGCCAAAATTCACACTTGGAGAACTTGGCATAGAACTGATGTTCCCTCATCTTATCAAGAACCAAACGCAAGTGTTTGGCATGATCTTCCTTGTTCTTCGAGAAAACCAGAATGTCGTCAAGATAGACCAAAACGAAGTCATTGGTGTAGGCGTTGAAGATGAAGTTCATCATGCGAGAGAACGTCGGAGGAGCGTTGGCGAGGCCAAAAGACATGACAGTGTATTCGTATGAACCAAAGCTTGTTCTGAATGTTGTCTTGGGGATATCTTCTTCACGAATGTGAATCTGATGATAACCCATATGGAGATCAAGCTTGGAGAATACTTGAGCACCTTTGAGTTGTTCGAACAGCTCATTGATGTTGGGAAGTGGGTATTTGTTCTTGATGGTCTTCTTGTTCACTGGACGGTAATCAACACAAAGTCAGTCCGTTCCATCCTTCTTCTTCACAAAAAGAACACCACAACCCCACGGAGAAGAACTAGGCCGGATGAGACCCATTTTCTCTTGAATATCGAGTTGCTTCTTCAGCTCCTGCAACTCTTCAGGTCCGAGCTTGTAAGGATGTTTGCACACAGGTTCCGTGCCAGACTCAAGTTCAATAACGAATTCAACTGGCCGGTGCGGAGGCATTCCTGGGAGCTCTTCTGGAAAGACGTCTTGATATTCGCAAACGACTGGAATTTGAGAGATGGCATCCAATTCACCCTTCTCATTGAGAGAAAACAGACGGATAGTATCATCACGAGCGGCAAAGACAATTACATCCTCATACGAATGAGTCAATTGAATCTGCCTGGCTGCACAATCAAGTTGAGCCTTGTGCTTAGAAAGCCAATCCATCCCGAGAATAAGATCAATATCCGAGTTACCAAGAACCATAGGAGAAGCCAGAAACTTGAAATCACCCATCATGATAGAAACATCCGGGACTATTGAAGTAGCCCTCATAGACTTAGCCGGAGAAACCACTCCCATAGGTTTACCCAACATTTGTGAAACGAAGTCATGCTTGGAAACAAATGATCTTGACATGAAACAATGCGATGCACCAGTGTCAAAAAGAACTTTTGCTGGAAAAGAGTTAACTGGAAAGTTACCCATGATCACATCTGACGAGTCCTCTGCCTAAGCTGCATTCATCAAATTCACCTTGGCATGCTTGGGGTTATGCTTGACCACAGTTGTACTTGCCGATCTGACAGGAGGAGGAGGAGGAAGACGCCTCTGGTTGAGACACTTGTTGGCATAGTGACCCTTCTGTTGGCACTTGTTGCACGTGACCTCTGAAAGCGGACGGTGATACGGAGCACTCGATCTTGGAGCTTGAGATGAAGTCTTGTTCTGAAAGCCAGGGTTGGGTGGGTGGGAAGGACCACTGCCACCTTTGCTCTTCTGCTGATACGGCTGACGGAACGGAGGAGGAGGAAGCCAAAACTTCTGCTGCTTGGCCACTTTAGTAGAGGAAGAAGGAGTAACATCTCTGACTCGCTTCTTGGAAGCATCACACCTCAACTGAGCAGCCTCTTGCTTCAGTGCCATGTTGTAGAACTCATCGTATCTCAAGGGCTCAAAGAGGACAAGAGCTAGCTGAATATCTTCTCTGAGACCACCCCTGAACTGATATATCATGCTCTTCTCATCAGGGACGTCCTGCTTGGCAAAGCGGGCGAGCTTCTGAAACATCTTGTTGTAGTCATAGACAGACAAAGAGCCTTGCTTCAGATTGCGGAATTCCTCACGCTTGCTTTCAACCACGCTCTGGGGAATATGATGAGCTCGGAAATCTCGACGGAAATCATCCCAAGTGATAACACGTCCACCTCTGGAGTCCATGTACTGCTGGAACCATTCTGCAGCTTGATCTTTGAGTTGGAAGGAAGCGAACTTGACAAAGTCCTCAAGCCTGACGTTACTGCACTCGAAATGCTTACACAGATCCACAAGCCAATCGTCAGCATCGGTTGCCTCAACACAATTGCTGAAAGTCTTTGGCCCGTTAGCAAGGAACTGGTTGAGTGTAGCAAAGTGACTCTGATTGCTGCCTTGATTCCCTTGACTGCCTTGATTGCGCTCTTGAAGAATTTGCATGATCAGCTGTGTGTTTGCATTGGTTGCGGCCATCACAGCTTGCCATGCCTCCGGAGGAGGTGGAGGTGGTGGCGGATCAGGATTCAGAGTCGTGCGCGTTGGAGGAGCCATCCTGAAGAGGTTGACCACCATTAGCACATTGATAGACAAATATTGAAGCTGAATCCAACGGAATGAAAAATTGCAACATATAGTCTTCACATCCGAACAAAATGAACGAATGCATTCCTCTTGAAATGGTCACATATCCATAAATTGAGAAGCCACGTAGAATTAAGGTAGAGAAATAAATCAACAAGGTACGGATCAAGAACGAATAATCGGTAAGAAATCCCAATCTCAAACCAATATCCATGGAAGAAAAACTAGAGCTACTAGAATTCCCACCTATGAAACTTCCGAACCTTTCCGGTTATGTAATCAGGTGTTGGGGATACATGGGAAGCATAATATCTCACCCAAACTAGCAAATCCTACATCCAGCTGTATCCATCCTTCAACACATAACCAAGAAACCTTCGGAAACCATCTACCTCAACCTTCGAAAAGCATCCGTTATACAAGTTATGGCGATACTCCCGAACTCCCGCCCCAGTACTGGGAGGCGTTGAGGTTATCTCACCAACGAACTGCATAAAAGAGATTTTAGATGTCGGCGTACTAAACTCAGGTATTCCAGAACTGCAACGATAAAATTATGATGACAACACCTCAGAGCTCAACTCCCCGGGACACTTCCACTAAACCCCTGACAGGAGGCACCAAAACAATGTTCTCATCATAAAACCATCTGAACGATTCCAAGATACCCGCGTGATCCTAAAAAATTTTTAGTGAAATTTGAGAAGAGAAGAGTCAAAACTCTATGTCAGGATGCCTTACCAGAGCGATGAGGAGACTGGGAAGTAAAAAGAATTCCTAAACTCTCCAATATATAATTCCTAAATGACTCAAAACATTTTTCTAGACACAACTCGGCCGCTAAAAACGATCAAGTAATGGGGCTCCTAAGGTCGGGGAATGCTCTGATTACCAACTTATAACACCCTTGATGCGACTATAGCTCCCACGTGTCGAGGCACGACTTAGAGACATAATCGCATTGAAGGCATATGTCGCAAGTTAGGCAATCTTCACAAACATCCCATGTAATGTAATAATAAAAGGGGAGATAACATAGTTGGCTTACACTCGCCACGTCAATAAAGTACATAAATAACATTACATCATCCAAACACTCATGGCCCGACTACGGCGCCAAAATAAAAGAGAACCCAACATGCGACACGGTCCCAATCACCCCCAACTGGGCACCACTACTGATCATCGGGAAAGGAAACATAGTATCGTTGAGAGTCTTCGTCGAACTCCCACTTGAGCTCATACGCGTCTCCTGGAGCGGAATCATCAGGCCCTGCATCTGGTGTAATAGTAATCTGTGAGCCACAGGGACTCAGCAATCTCGCACCCTCGCGATCAAGACTATTTAAGCTTATAGGAATGGCAAGGTAAAAATATGAGTGGAGCTGCAGCAAGCGACTAGCAAATATGGTGGCTAACTTATTCGCAAAAGAGAGCAAGAAGAGGAGGCAAAGCACGAGCGAGAAGCTAGAGAACAACCTGCACAAACATTACTCCAACACCGTGTCCACTTCCCGGACTCCGCCGAGAAGAGGCCATCACGGTAACACACTCAGTTGATTCATTTTAATTAATTAAGGTTCAAGTTATCTACAACCGGACATTAACAAATTCCCATCTGCCCATAACCGCGGGCACGGCTTTCGAAAGTTCAATCCCTGCAGGGGAGTCCCAACTTAGCCCATGACAAGCTCTCACGGTCAACGAAGGAATAGACCTCCTCCCAAGACGTTCCGATCAGACTCGGTATCTCGATAATTCAAGACAACTCTGACAATGGTAAAACAAGTCCAGCAACACCGCCCGCTGTGCCGACAAAACCCGATAGGAGCTGCACATATCTCGTTCTCAGGGCACACCGGATAAGCTAAGCGTACGGGAGCCAACTTAACCCAATTTGCCAAGGGACGGCCCCGCACGGTGCTCTAGGTTGGACCAACACTCAGAGGAGCACTGGCCCGGGGGGGTTAAAACAAGATGACCCTTGAGTCCGCGAAACCCAAGGGAAAAGGCTAGGTGGCAAATGGTAAAACCAAGGTTGGGCAGCAGCTGGAGGAGTTTTATTCAAGGCGGACAGTCAAGGGGTTCCCATTATAACCCAACCGCGTAAGGAACGCAAAATCCGGGAACATAACACCGATATGACGGAAACTAGGTGGCAAGAGTGGAACAAAACACTAGGCGAGAGGCCGAGCCTTCCACCCTTTACCAAGTATATAGAAGCATTAAGATAACATGGCAATATAATGATATCCCAACAAGTAAATAAATGTTCCAACAAGGAACGGCCTACAATCTTCACCTGCAACTAGCAACGCTATAAGAGGGGCTGAGCAAAGCGGTAACATAGCCAATCAACGGTTTGCTAGGAAAATGGTGGGTTAGAGGTTTGACATGGCAATTTGGGAGGCTTTCAAGCAAGTGGTAGGCATCGTAGCAATGGCATAGCAAAAGAGCGAGCAAACTAGCATAGCAAAGATAGTAGTGATTTCGAGGGTATGATCATCTTGCCTGCACAGTTGTCAGAGTTGACTGGATCCTCAAAAGCAAACTCAACGGGCTCCTCATCAGCGAACTCGTCTCCCGGCTCTACCCAAACAAGACAAACAAGCAACAAGGATACAATCAACCACATGCAAACTCAAACAACACAATGCAAAGATGATATGCTATGCGGGATGCGATGCGGGATGCAAAATGCAAGATATGACAGGAAATGCATGAACCTGGCCTCAACTTGGAATTCCAAGGTTGCCACTGGAAATATGAGAAGAAATCGCTTGAAAACGATATAAAGAACGCCGGAATCGGAGTTACGGTTTGGAAATGGCAAGCGATTCAAATATGACATCAGTCTGCGATTTTCAGCAAGTAGGCATCTAAATGCGATGAGATGAACATGCTACAGCCACCAAACATGGCATCAAAATACATGGCAGGGAAGCATTCAAGATGCTTAACAAAAGTCTAGCACTGAGCTACGGCCAATTCATCCATTAGGAGGTTCAAACAAGCATGGCAAAAACGCAAATGGTAAAACAGATCTCAGACTTAGTGAAATTAACACTTGTCTGGAATTTCAGATCATATAGCCCTCTTCGGAGCAACAAAAAAACATGCTACAGGACCTGAACATGACAAAGAAAGACATGGCATGGAGCTACACAACAAGCTTAACAAAAGTCCCTTAGTGACCTTGAGCCAAAAGGGATCACAAAATATACTAACAAGCACACGAACATAGCAAAAACATAATCAGTTTCAGACTTTGTGAAAAACTGGGACATGCTGAAACATAACTCACGAAGGTATGTTTACGAGCTCGATGCACTCACCACTGTGCAAGTCATGGCAAGACAAGCATACATCCCTAAATAAGGCACAAAATACAAGCTAGACATGGCAAGAACAATGGCATAGCATGCACGGATCAACTACAATAACATCGGCAAAATCGCAAACAAGTTGACGATCTGCCCAGATTCACAACGAAGCAAAAGTAGAGCTCGATTGACTCAAGCTAGGGTGATCCATAATTGCAAACAAAGACATGGATGGATAGAGCACCACAATATTAACAAAACTCCCTTACTGATCATCCTCAAAAGAGGCACGAATCACTAGGAAACAACATGAGCATATGGCATCGTGAGATAAGCAATCCCAGGACTTAGTGAAATTACTAAGTCCCTGAAAACAGAATTAGCAAGTGCACCTCTTTGCAAGCTTGCAAAAGTCACCACACACATCCTAAAAATACATGGGTTGCACTTCTGGATAGATGACAAAACCCTTAACAAAGCATATGAAGAACTCACGAGCATATCATGCACACATTAATCATGGCAAAAATGACAAATGTCTAAGATGAACTAGCAGATCTGACAATTAACTCACGAAGCCCTCTTCTAACAGCATTTCGGGCATCAAGATGAGCTCAAATAAAAATGATGCAATGGAATGAAATGATGTACTCTCTGAGATGAACATTTTGATATGATATATGCATGCATCGGAGCTACCGATGCAAAGTTACGAAGCCTCGAACATGTGCATATGGATCAAGAATTTCGGGACTTAGCAAAAAAAATCAACCTCTCCTAGGGTTTTCAGATCTAAGATCCAGATCGGCACGGATTTCGGAGCACGCCGGAGTTATTGTAGCTGTTCGCCGGAATCGACGGGGGTGGAGGCCGGCGGCTTGCCGGAGCTGCGAGGGAGGCCCGGGGCGCGCGGGGAACGAGGCGGCGGCGGCGGTGGTCGACCGGGGCGGCGGTGGCCGCCAGGCGAGGCACGGGACGGTGCTGAGCTTCGGGGCGGCGAGCCCTCGCCGGCAGGAACAGCGGCGGCGAGGTGGGCTCGGCCACCGGCCGCGGGGAGGACGACGCGGGCACGGGCGGCGGCCTCTGGCCCGAGCGGCGGGGAGGAGGGCCGGAGATGGGCCTCGGCGAGCCGTGGCGGCGGCGGGCGCCGGTTGCCACGTGGCAGTGCGGGAGAGGGCGGCGGGATCCGGACGTTGTCCGGCTCCGTCCGGACACGTCCGGCGGCGGCGGAGATCTGTGATTTAGGGTTAGGGGGGAGAGGAACCGCGAATTTGGAATGGGGGTGTATATATAGGCATAGGGGGAGCTAGGAGAGTCCAAATGAGGTGCGGTTTTCGGCCACGCGATCGTAATCGAACGCTCTAGGACATGGAACAGAGTTTGGTGGGTTTTGGTCCAAATTGGAGGGGTGTTGGGCTGCAACACACACGAGGCCTTTTGGGTCCCTCGGTTAACCGTTGGAGTACCAAACGAAGTCCAAATGGTACGAAACTTGACAGGCGGTCTACCGGTAGTAAACCAAGGCCGCTTGGCAGGTCTCGGTCCAATCCGGAAATGTTTAATCCCCACACATGAAAGAAAGCTAGAAATGACCACCCGGAGGAGAATGAAGCGCCGGAATGCTAAACGGACGACGAGGAAAATGCTCGAATGCATGAGACGAACACGTATGCAAATGCAATGCACATGATGACATGATATGAGATGCATGACCAAGACAACAACACACGGAGACAAAACCCGAATCCGAGGAAATAAATATAACTTAACGTCGGAAACGGCAAGAGTTGGAGTACAAATATGGAAAGTTACATCCGGGGTGTTACAGGAGAGGCCATGGAGTTGATGTAGAGGCCCTCTGTGATCAATGCCCCCTCCGCCGGAGCTCTGGAAAAGTCCCCAAGATGGGATCTCTCGGGTACAGAAGGTTGCGGCGGTGGAATTAGGTTTTCGTGGTGCTCCTGGATGTTTGGGGGTACGTGGACATATATAGGAGGAAGAAGTACGTCAGTGGAGAAACGAGGGGCCCACGAGGGTGGAGGGCACTCCTAGGGGGAGTAGGCGCGCCCCCCTACCCCGTGGCCTCCTTGATTGTTTCTTGACGCCCAATCCAAGTCTCCTGGATCACGTTTGTTGAGGAAATCACGTTCCCAAAGGTTTTATTCCGTTTGGACTCCGTTTGATATTCCTTTTTGGTGAAACCCTAAAGTAGGCAAAAAAACATCAATTAATTTGGGTCGGGCCTCCGGTTAGTAGGTTAGTCCCAAAAATGGTATAAAACTGTAAAATAAAGCCCATTAACATCCAAAATAGATAATATAATAGCATGGAGCAATCAAAAATTATAGATACGTTGGAGACGTATCAATGACATGCCTTCCTATTTTTGGTACACACTACATCTATGTGTTAACCATGTTCTTACATGAAACTACCTCTCTTCTGTATCCTGCATCAATCACTTATGATGAGACACCTTTATTCGTTGCATATTGCATATTATTTCTAGCCTATTGCTATGTATTGTTTCTAATTTGGTCAAATGCATTTGTTAGACAACCCTTTTAATTTGGCAAAGTGATATTGGTTTCATCTTTCATGTGGTTTCTAGGTTGCATTGCTTCTAACTAGTTCAAACACCTTGTGCTTAGTTTACACTTCATACATCATACATGTCAATATGTCATGTCATCCTGTTTTTAATACATATTCCATCCTCCTATCATGCGACTGTCTTACATGAAAGTAGTGTTTGTCAGTATCATGCATCAATGAGTTCTGAAGAGCAAATTTTATTCCTTTTTCTTGTGGGTTTGACTTGATAAGGCAAAATCAAAAAAGAGGAAGGAAAAGAGTAAGGAAGGCGATGATGGTGGTCCTCTGCAGCAACGTAAATGGAGCATCTGTACAGATTCTCCTTGTACTGCTAGTGCATTACAAGTTCCAAGTCTCCGCTCCCCTACTCCACCATCCAAGGTGCTTTCTCTAACTTGGTAGTTTGATATCTGGTTGCATGTTGCATATGGTATCTAGCTTGTATTGCTCCTAATTAGTGTAAACTGCATCTTCTTACCTTACACATGATACGTCTGAATATGCCACGCTTTCCTGTTTTTGGTACATACTATATCTGTCTATCACACCATGTTCTTACATGAAACTACTCTTCTTGTGTATCCCGCGTCAGACACATATGATGGGACACCTTTAAGTTGGCAGTGTGATATTGGTTTGCATCTTGAATATGATTTCTAGCATGTAGTGCTTCTAGTTTGATGAATGCCACCTATGACGAGATAGTTTTAACTTGGCAGAGTGATATTGATTGCACCTTCCATATGGTGTCTAGCTTGCAGTGCTTCTAATTTGTTGAAGTGCCTTCTGCTTACTTACCACATCATAGGTGTGAATATTTCAAGCTGTCTAGTTTTTCGTACATATTCCATCCTCGTATCATGACTTTGCCTTTCATTAGAGTAGTGTTTGTCAGTATCATGCATGAATGAGTTCTGAAGAGAGAATTTTATTCCTTTTTCTTGTCTGTTTGACTTCACAATGCAAAATCAATAAACCAGAAGGAAATTGGCAAGGCATTGGATGATGGTGGTCCTTCCGAGCAACTGAAACAGAGGCTCTCTATAGATTCTACTCTGCCATCCTCCCAACAAGATTCGCAAGACAACGCAAGGCTAGACAGTCAACGTAGCTGTGTAGACAATGAGCACATCTCCCCTACTCCACCATCACAGGTGCTTGCTCTAACTTGGCACTATTATATGTGGTTGCATGTTGCATATGATGTCTAGCTTGTATTGCTTCTAACTTTGTTGAATTGCATCTGCTTACTTTACACATAATGCCTGTGAATATGACACATGTTCCTGTTTTTAGAACATACATGTAGATGATGAGCACATATCCCCTAGTCCACCATCCCAGGTGCTTGCTCTAACTTGGAACTGTTATATGTGGTTGCATGTTCCGTATGATGTCTAGTTTGTATTGCTTCTGATTTTGTTGAATTGCATCTGCGTAGCTTACAACTTATACCTGCAACGATCACTTACCCATAAGACACATTTAACTTGGGAGCGTGATGTAGGTTTCATGTTGCATATGTTGTCTAGCCTGTATTTCTTCTGTTTTGATTAAATTGCACCTACTGAGTTTATACGTTATACATGTGCATATGGCATGCCTTTCTATGTCTAGAATACACTGCATTTATCAATCATACCATGTTCTTACATCAAAGTACTATTGTTGTGTACCCCGCATCAGTCACTCATGATTGGACGCTTTTAACATGGCAGTTTGATAGTGGTTGCATCTTGCATTGATTTCTCCGTTGTACTGCTTCTAATTTTTCGAAATGCCACTTATGACAAGACACTTTTAACTAGGCAGAGTGATATTGGTTGCATCTTTCATATGGTGTCTAGCTTGCATTACTTCTATTTTTTAAATCCTTCTGCTTAGTTTACACATTGTAGCTATGAACATGTCATGCCGTCCTGTTTTTCTTACATATTCCATCATCATACAGTTCTCTTACATCAAAGTATTGCTTGTCTGTATCATGCATCAATGAGTTCTGAAGAGCGATTTTATTCTTTTGTGTTGTGGGTATGCTTGACATGGAAAAGTCAAAAAAGAGAAAGGAAAAGAATATAGTAGGGAATGGTGTTACTCGTCGGGTGAAACGGAAAAGGATCTTCCCTCGAGATTCTGCTGGTACTTATAGTGCAGTAGAAGGTCCAAGTCCACCGGCTAAATCTACAAACACAGTATCACCTGCTCCACCAGCTGCTGCTGCCGCTTCAACTGTACCAGCATCTCAATGAGTTACTCGTTCGTTTGCTCCAGAACTGGCTAGTTCCCAAGCTACATTTACACCTAACACTACTTCTGAAGCACTGCTGACACAACAGGACTTGGCAAGATCAGATGAACCCCATGAGCATCAACACCAAGACGGTACCTGACCGAGTCAAGTTGCAGTTGCATGCTCCTTTATATGTACTCTCATAGTTTGATGTGCACTATCACTTTCCATATTCGTTGTTGAACTAGCACCACAGCGCAAGCGGAAACAGACATAAGGGATAATGCTTGACAAATTAACAAAATCTAAAGGAGGAAGAATGGAGATCCATTTTGAGGCAGGTTTAAAAAGGCCACGTGATGCTACAAAGTCAGCCAAGTTAGTATCGGAGGTAGCCATTGCCGTTAGGTGTCATGCACGTATCCTCTGAACATGGATCCAGTACATGGATGAGAAAGACAATACCCATTTTAACACCTTCCTTGACCATTTATCCGTAAGTAATGTTATTCATCGCAATTTGTAATATTGTCTTGCTCTGTGCCATACTTTCTAGCTTCCTACTAATAAGACTCACATTCTTTTTTCAACAGATGGTGTTCAAGTTGGATCTGAAAGATGATGCAACTAAACAAGCATGCACTCATGTTTTTTAGTCTGCTCTGCGACAGTATCGGCACCACCTTAGAGAATCTCACTTTGAAGGCAAGGCTAACAATGAAATCTCCCAAACATCTCCAATGGAATATATTACAGATGAAGACTGGACAACCCTTGTTAAACACTGGTCTAATCCAAAATAACAGGTAGGGTATATGTATTTGATCAGACCACATACTGAACTTGTATTTATGTATGTGCCTTACAAGTGTATCTTCTTCTAGGCTAATTGTTTGAAGAACAAGACCAATGATTTCTACTACACAACCTTCTTCTTGTAGATGTTGTTGGGCCTCCAAGTGCAGAGGTTTGTAGGACAGTAGCAAATTTCCCTCAAATGGATGACCTAAGGTTTATCAATCCGTGGGAGGCGTAGGATGAAGGTGGTCTCTCTCAAACAACCCTGCAACCAAATAACAAAGAGTCTCTTGTGTCCCCAACACACCCAATACAATGGTAAATTGTATAGGTGCACTAGTTCAGCGAAGAGATGGTGATACAAGTGCAATATGGATGGTAGATATAGGTTTTTGTAATCTGAAAATATAAAAACAGCAAGGTAACTAATGATAAAAGTGAGCGTAAATGGCATTGCAATGCATTGAAACAAGGCCTAGGGTTCATACTTTCACTAGTGCAAGTTCCCTCAACAATAATAACATAACTGGATCATATAACTACCCCTCAACATGCAACAAAGATTCACTCCAAAGTCACTAATAGCAGAGAACAAACGAAGAGATTATGGTAGGGTACGAAACCACCTCAAAGTTATCCTTTCTGATCGATCTATTCAAGAGTCCATAGTAAAATAACATGAAGCTATTCTTTCCGTTCAATCTTGTCAGATTTCGGGTTCCGGCAGACCCTTGAGGTTCGAACACTGGGGTGCGCGCAGAGATTTCGCCTCCTACCTACCTGCACCCCTCCGCCTCGCTAAGATCTAAGCTATGGAAAGAACAACATGAGTGACACAGGGTTTATACTGGTTCGGGCCACCATTGTGGTGTAATACCCTACTCCAGTGTGTGGTGTGGTGGATTGCCTCTTGGGCTGATGATGATGAACAATACAAGGAAGAACAACCTCGCGAGGGTCTGCTCTTGGCTGGGGCGATGAACTCCTGGAAGGAGTTCAGTCACCCTTCTCTCTCTCTCTCTCTCTGATTCTGATTCTCCTTGATCGTTGATCCCCCCTCCCTTGTGGGGGGCTGGTCCTATTTATAGAGGCCCTGGTCCTCTTCCCAAATATCGAGCGGGAAGGGAGCCAACAATGGCAGGCTAATTTGAAGGGGGACAGCTAGTACGAGCTATCCTGACAAAAGTAGTCTTCGCCTGCACAAAGCTCTAGTGGTGACGCCGTCTTGGGCTCCACGATGACCTCCGTCTTGCAGTCCTCCTGGTCTTGGTCTTGTTGCACCAAAATGGCAACCTTTGCCTGACGCCTCGGTACTCCGTGGCTGCGCTTGCTCCCTTTGCACCAAAGAGGAAAGGAGGACACTGCGCGGGCTGGCACCCGCCTGGAGCCTTTGGTCGTCATGGCTTGCGCCACGGGCACCTCATGAGGTACCCAGCCTTGATCTCTCCGCCTCCTCGCGAGCCAGCCTGATGAGGCCGTGCCTGAGGAAGCTCCGTGTCGTCCACCCCGCGAGGGTCTTGGGTCTGTGTTGATGAAGATGGGCCGTGCTGGGCCCCCCTTTGAGCCACGCCGCAGGCCATAGGCAGGCAAGTCTGGGGACCCCCGTTCCCAGAACGCCGACAGTAGCCCCCGGGCCCAAGGCGCACCTGGACTTGGCCGTGCAGGGAGGCGGAAGGGCAAGAGCGAAGCACCGCGGGCCCTAACAGCCTGCGGCCTTGGGCGCCACGTGGCGGTTGATTGGACGTGAGCGCCTTAGCAACCGCGCGAGTTGATAAAGGAGCGGCATCTTCCTAGGCTTTGCTTTTTGCTTTCTCCGGTTGCTGCTCAGATCCCCTTTCTTGCGCCTCTCCTTCCTTCCTCCAAAATTTCCATATCTACTCTGACCGCGTGACCTAGGAAGCCATGGCGCCTCGTCAGCCCCCGGCCGTAGCTTGGTACTCGTCTGCCTTGGACTCGCCGAACGTGTCGGAGGCGAGCCTCGCCCGGTTGCGCCGGATGTCGGCGGTGTGGGGCATCAACGGGGCGAAGGTGTTCAAGGCCGGCTCCGCCACCCCTGAGGGTCAAGGGAGCACCTTTTATCCGTTCTTCGTAAGTGCCATTGCTGTTGGCCTGGTGCCTCCCTTCTCCGAGTTCTTCTTCTTTGTCCTCCGCCATTACAGCTACAGGCTCTGCATCTCCACCCCAACTCCGTCCTTCTCCTGGCAATCTTCGCCTATTACTGCAAGGCTCATGTAGGGGTGCAGCCCTCAGTGGTCTTGCTGCGCCACTACTTCTATCTCCGGACCACTCGCGGTCCTGCTTCCGCGTGTGCGAGCTTCATCGCGTACGGTGGCGCCATTGCCATCTCGAACCCCGGGAAAAGGATTGAGGGCTTCAGGAGCAAGTGGGTCTTGGCGGATGCTGGGCGCATTCACCCTCGGCTGATCTTGCCCACGGAGCAGCCCACGAGCTCCAGCGATTGGGGTCGAGCGGAGCTCGCGGACCCCCGCGCGAAGCTAGTGTTGGAGAAGATGGACGCGGATCTGAGGCCGGCCAACATGGCGGCGGCGAAGCTGACCGGCGCGTCGCTGCTGAGGGAATTCCTGGAGCACCAGCTGGCTCCGCTTCGGCAGTACTCACTTCTGATGTGGAGGCCCCATCCGAGCCCCGCGGCCTTGGCCGACGGAGACCTGGCTGCGGTCCTCCAATCTCTGGTCGGGGGCGATGTGGCGAGGTTGGAGGGCGCTCCTACGCCCTTGTTCCTCCGCGACGACTGGGAGCAGGTAGTGGAGTCCATGCCCGTCTTCAACGGGGATGGGCCCGTGCCCATGGAAACTCCTGAGGAACCGGTGGACGTCCCCTCCGACGACTCCAGCGAAGAGGAGGAAGGAGGGGAGCAGGAAAAAGGGCCTGACTCCAAAGTGACTGACGGAGAGTCGAGGGCTCCCCTCCCCCGGCGCAGGTCCCGCGTTCTCCGCCTCTCTCCGAGTGATGACGACGAGGATGACGACGAGGATGACGACGAGCAAGACGGCGGGAGCTTGCCCCGGATCTCGAAGAAGGACAGGACCGGGCTGATCTCCCGCGGGTCTGCCCCGGCCCCAAGGCGGACCGCAGACGCACCTTCCGCTTCCAAGCTCCCCGAGGTTAACCCTTCCAGCCGGCTTTCAGGCTTCAAATTTGGCCGGAGGCCGCTCGAGCTCGCTGGCGACGACCCGTAAGCATTTGATTCTTGTCTTTATTTCTTGTTCTGCTTCTGAGGCTTGACGTCTGCATCTCTTGGATAGGCTGGCGCCCGCAGCAAAGAAGTCAAAGGGAGCTCCCGAGGTTCCATCCGTGCCAGCGCCTCTGCCCGCGAAGGAGGGTGACCGCGGCGCATGGGCTTCTCCTGCCCGGTCGTCCTTGCGAGGCCTGGCTGAGCTGGCTGGGGCGAGCTCGGCCCCCATGGTCCAAGTGACTCCCGAGGTGCCTTTGCCTGATGCCGCCACGACAGCCGTTGGGGCGCAGCAGACTCCGCCTCAGGATGCTGTGGCTGCGCAGCCGCCTTCTCCTCCTACTCCATCGGCTGCTGTCTCTCCGACTCCTTCTGCCATTCTGGATCGTGTTGTTGCTGAGCTAGACCGACTGCGGCAGGATCTTCTTGGCGCCGACCCTCACTTGGTGGCCGGGAGCTTGGAGCTGGCTTCAGGATGGGTTCGCTCCAACGCTTCGATTCGGGCGGCGCTGGTCCAGGCCTCGATGGCTTGCGATGAGGAGAAGTAGGCCGTCCTTGAGGCAAAGGCTGCTCGTGATGCAGCCCTGGGGGAGGTGGTCGACGTCCGTGGTCACTGCAAGGCGCTGGAGGACGAGCTGCAGGGCCTGCGGGACCAGCTCGCGAAAGAGGTCCGCCTTCGCCAAGAGCAGGAAGAAGGCATGAAGGCTCGCGAGGCGGCCGTCAAGGAGAGGGAGGTCAAGCTCAGGAAGCGCCGCGACCGCCTAGGTGCGCTGGAGCAGGAGTTGGGGGTGAGGAAGGCCGAGCTGGACAACAAGGCCCTGGTTCTTGCCGAGGACCGCGTGGCCTTCACGGAGATGGAGGCGAAGGCTCGCTCCTCGCTGAGGACGCTTTACGACAGTGGCCTGGATAGCCCGCTGGCTAGCGCCGAGGATGGCCCCGCCAAGCTGCTTCCCTTCCTGGTTCGTGCTCTTGAAGATGTCGCCCTTGGCCTTGGCCCCACGGCCGAGGCCGAGGCGCGTGTCCTGTCTTCTGCAGCGCTGACGCGGGTCCTCACCCACATCTACCTTCGTGATCCCGGCGTTGACCTCGACGGTCTACTGGAGCCAGTAAGCGGCGAGCGTGCCGCTGCCGCTGCCGAGGCCGTGAAGGGTCGCGCGGAGGCTCTGCTGGGGAAGTTTCGGGCCTTCAGCACCAAGCCGAAGCAAGGCGCTGCCGACCCCACTGCTCCATAAGGCGAACCCACTCCGCGCTGCTCCACCGCCGACAAGTGACTCCGTTGTGGCTCCTGTCCTGCCTTTAATTCCTGCACATGTATCATGCCTCAGGGAGGCGTTTAAACTTGCGTTTGGCATTGAGATAACAGTGTGGACTGTAATATTTGCTTTTGAATTCCTTGAAATTTGCGCTTTTCCTTCCTACTTGCTTATGTTCTACGCCGGCAGAGCCCGGCCCCGCGCATACCTCACCCAGCGTTAGTCCCGACCGGAAACCAGGACGGGGCCAAGGAGTGAGGGGCTACGTGACAAGTTAGGCTCCTGAGTCGCGATGCTCAGGAGTCCCCCTTGGCGCACGAACAGCAAGTAGGGAGGTGTGATGTGGGTGGATCTACCGTTCTACGTCTGCAGAGCCCGGCCGCGCGCATACCTCACCCAGCGTTAGCCTTTCGGAACTAAGGAGTGAGGGGCTACGTGACCAGTTAGGCTCCTGAGTCGCGATGCTCAGGAGTCCCCCTTGACGCTCAAACGGCCTTCGTACCTTGGCTCCGCTCGGGGAGAGACGCGCGACGAACCAGGCCCTGGGGGGGCCTGGCTGGGCGGCGTGCGTCTGGGTGTGACCCAGGCGCAGCCCCCGTGCCCAGCCCCCTCGCGCGGCACTCCCGAGGGGAGGCGTTACGATGAGGCTAGACACTGAGCTCTGGGCTCCCTGAGGTTGATGCGGCCCGGGGGCCACCCTCAGTTGTTTATCACCAGCGCGGAGCATAGCGCTTCCGTATGTGTACGGGCATAGCCGCTCCTCGGCAGTGTCGTCAGCCAGCACGGAGCATGGTGCTTCCACTGGTACGTGGGAGGGGGCCCCCTCCGGGAGGAGCCCCCGGGGCGTGTACAGCCCCGCCCTGACACGTGGCTGGCACGGTAGGGCCTGGCGAGGTGTATCTGGGCACCCGTGGGCCAGCGCGGGACTCACGGGGCCCTACCTCTAGGCGGGTTGCGCCTGGCACTGGGCCTTATCTTGTGATGTGTCCCTGCAAATTTGGTTAGATGCCGGCACTCTACGTCCTCGGGTCCCGGCCCTCGAGCTGGTCTCAGCCGTCGCTGGTATGCCAGGTCGCGATGCCGTGGACAAGGCCAGAGGGTGAGGGCTGGAGAGCCAGTAAGAGCCCTGAGTCGCGATGCTCAGGTACCCCCCCCTTTAACGTGCAAGTGGTCGGCATGGAGAAGAAGAGGTGCCGTGGACCGGCATCAAATAATCAAGCATGGTGGGTATAACGCATAACCGGAAATAAATGCAAATGAGATACATGCCGCTGGGTCTGGCCCGAGCGACTTGGGGATGATGCGGCCCGAGGGGCGCCCCCAACAAGGTAAGCTAACAACATGAAATAAAAGGGATACATGCCGCAGGGACGGACCCACGCGGCCTGGGAATAATGCAGCCCTGGGGGGCGCTCCCAGCTGGAAGTGAAACTTGAAAGATGTCACCTGATGACGTTGAGGACGAAGGGGTGTTGGTGTAGCAGACTTGGTGGGCACGGGGGCTGCGGAAGCCGATCCTCACGAGCCCCCAGGCCCAGGGGCCTCGGGAGGCTCCGGAGGTACTGGCGGCTCCTCGCGGACCATCTCCATCTCCGCCAGGGCTGCGGAACGCCTGGCCTCTTGTGCCTCCATGATGCCCCTCATGAGGCGCTGGCACGTGGCAGCCGCGTTCGGCAAGCCGTAAGGCATGCGAACGTAGCTGTGGGGTGGACCTCCGCAGCGCCCCACTCGCGAGGGCCAGAGGCGCTCCAGAGAGGCGACTCGGTTGAGCCCTGGTATGTCGACGCAGACACGCAGCCCACCATCCTCGCCTGGATGGGGAGCCACTGCTGGTAGGCGGCGGCCGCCTTTCATGACTCTTGACTCCTGTAGCTCCTGAATGGCCTTGCTGACGAACTCCTGAGGGTCTGGCTCTCCTTGCCTTACTCCTTCTTGAGGGAAACGTGCTTCGAAACACGCCTCCATGTGGTGCCCAAGCGCCTCCCTCGTGACCCTAGCCAGGTCGGTGGCCCTCCAGGGGAGAGCCCCCGAGCCCTGCCTGAGGAGGGCGCCGGGCGCGCTTTCCTATGCGATGGAAGGAGGTTCCCCCTGGGCAGGCACGGGCCCAGAGGGGCCTGCCTCCTGAGGGGCCGGGCCGGACAATGTCTTCTTCTTCTTGGGGGCGGTCTCGGGAAGCCTCCTGCTTCCGCGATCCGGGTCTTCCAGTGACGCGGCCTGAAAGGCTCGTTCCAGGGAACACACCGCGTCCTTCTCTTCACAGGGCACCGTGATGACTCCGCCACTTCCTGGCATCTTGAGGACGTTGTAGCCGTGGTGAGTTACGGCCATGAACTTGGCCAGCGCTGGGTACCCAAGGATGGCGTTGTACGGCAGGCGAATGTGAGCGACGTCGAAGTCGATGAGCTCGGTGCGGTAGTTGTCGCGTGCCCCGAAGGTGACAGGGAGGCGGACCTGCCCAATCGGGACCGTGGAGCCGTCGGTGATTCCGGAGAAGGGCTTGGTTGGCTGAAGCTGGCTGTAGGGCACTTGGAGATTGTTGAATGTTTCCACGGACAGGACGTTGAGCCCTGCCCCGCCATCGATGAGGGTCCTGGTGACCACCACGTTGCTGATGATTGGGGAACAAAGCATTGGGAGGACTCCGGCTGTAGCCGCACACTTGAGCTGATCTGCTGAGCTGAACGTGATGGCGCACGCCGACCACCTGAGAGGGCGCGTGGCTTCAAGCCTGGGGAGGACTGCATTCACTTCGCGGGCGAACTGCTTGAAGATGCGTTGAGAGGCTGGGGCCTGAGCCCCGCCCAGGATGCAGGCGATCGCGCGCGGCTCCTGGAAGCCCCCAGCCCCCTCGTCCTGGTGGCGGTCCTCGTTTCTCCTTGGCTGCGGCGGCAGCGGAGGGAGGCCTGCGTTGCCTTGCGGGCGATCCTCGCGAGGCTGATCCCTCCAGTCTCCCTCGCGAGGCGGGTCTTGCCAGCGATCCTCGCGAGGTTGATCGCGCCACCCTTGGCGCGGGCCACGGTCTTCCCAGCGTCCTGCGTTCCTTCCTCCTCCTCGACCGTAGCCCCGGTCACCGCGGTCGGGGCGACGGCCGATCCTTCCTTCTCGCACGGCTCGGAGCTCTTGACATTCGTTGGTGTTGTGGGTGTGGAGGTCGTGGTACACACAGTACCGGCTGCCCTTGGAAGGTTCGGGCTGATCTCTGCCCCGCTTGGTGTCTGGTTCTGCCGCGAGCACGGCAGCCCCCTTGCGCTTCACATCCTTGGCCTTGGGCTTCTTCTCTTCTGGGTCTGCGGCAGGCAGCTCGAGGAGGGAGAGACGCCCTTCCTCAGCCCTGGCGCACTTGGTTGCCAAGTTGAACAGCTCCAAGGAAGTGCACAGGTCTTCATGCATCGCCAGCTCCTCCTTCATCTTGACATCGCGCACGCCGTCGGAGAAGGCTGAGATGATGGCCTCCTCAGTCACCTTGGGAATCTTGAGGCGTGCGTTGTTGAAGCGCTGGATGTACTTCTGCAGGGTCTCCCCGGGTTGTTGCTTGATGCGGCGCATGTCGCTCACGGCGGGTGGCCCGTCGCGAGTACCTTGGAAGTTGGCGATGAAGCGGGTGCGCATCTCGTCCCAGGAGGAGATCGTGCCTGGAGCCAGGTTCAGGAGCCAGGTGCGGGCCCCGTCCTTGAGTGCCATGGGAAACCAGTTCGCCATGACCTTCTCGTCTGCGTTGGCAGCTTCGATGCCCAGCTCGTAGAGCTGGAGGAACTCCGCAGGGTCAGCTGTGCTGTCGTAATGAGGAGGCAGGTCTAGCTTGAACTTGCCGGGCCACGCGACGTTGCGTAGCTCGGTGGTGAAGGCACGGCGGCCTGTTGTGGCCACGGGAGGCCTTGGGTGACGGAGAGCTTGGTCTTTCATGTCCCCATGCGCTGTAGCTGGGAGCAGCGCGGGGTCTTGACGTGCTGGAGCAGGAGCATGGTCGCGACGTGCTGGAGCAGGGAGCGCCCGGGAAGCTTCTTGTGGGAGAGGGACTTCCTCGCAGCTCTGCTCTTGCTGCGCTGGCACCTGACGGAGCGGGTTCCGCCCAGGGGCCACGCGCCTTGGAGCCATGGCGCCTTCTTGAGGAGGAGGCGGCCGGGGCGCCGCCGGAGCTTCGTCGCCCGCGCGGGGCGGGGTGCGGTGCAGCGGAACGGACGGCGCAGGAGAGCCCCCTGCGGCGCGGACGAGCTCGGCGACGCGGTCGAGCCATTCTTCATAGACATCGTCGACGGGACGGTAGCGCAGGAGCTCGTTTGCCGCGATGAGTGCAGCTCGAGCCTCCATGGGTGCGCGGAGCGCGCGGGACGAAGAACCAGCTGGGGTGAGCGAGGGAGTAGCGGTGCGGCCGTCTTGCCGCACGGACAGATGCTGAGACGATGCTTGCTGCTCGTCCCCCGCCGGGCCGGTGGCGGCGTTGACGGCAGGTGACAGGGAACAGCAAGGACGCCCACCAACAGGAGCCGTTTGGGCGACGCGGGAAGCGAGAGCGGCCCGGCGCTCGGCGCGGGCCCAACGAGCGTCAGACATGGGCGCGATGGTCGGAGGAGAACGGGGTGGTGGAAGATGAATTCCGGCGCACCCCTACTTGGCGCGCCAAATGACGGATTTCGGGTTTCCGCAGACCCTTGAGGTTCGAACACTGGGGTGCGCGCGGAGATTTCGCCTCCTACCTACCTGCACCCCTCCGCCTCGCTAAGATCTAAGCTATGGAAAGAACAACACGAGTGACACAGGGTTTATACTGGTTCGGGCCACCGTTGTGGTGTAATACCCTACTCCAGTGTGTGGTGTGGTGGATTGCCTCTTGGGCTGATGATGATGAACAATACAAGGAAGAACAGCCTCGCGAGGGTCTGCTCTTGGCTGGGGGGATGAACTGCTGGAAGGAGTTCAGTCACCCTTCTCTCTCTCTCTGATTCTGATTCTCCTCGATCGTTGATCCCCCCTCCCCTGTGGGGGGCTGGTCCTATTTATAGAGGCCCTAGTCCTCTTCCCAAATATCGAGCGGGAAGGGAGCCAACAATGGCGGGCTAATTTGAAGGGGGACAGCTAGTACGAGCTATCCTGACAAAAGTAGTCTTCGCTTGCACAAAGCTCTGGTGGTGACGCCGTCTTGGGCTCCACGATGACCTCCGTCTTGCAGTCATCCTGGTCTTGGTCTTGTTGCACCGAAATGGCAACCTTTGCCTGACGCCTTGGTACTCCGCAGCTGCGCTTGCTCCCTTTGCACCAAAGAGAAAAGGAGGACACTGCGCGGGCTGGCACCCGCCTGGCGCCTTTGGTCATCATGGCTTGCGTCACGGGCACCTCGTGAGGTACCCCGCCTTGATCTCTCCGCCTCCTCGCGAGCCAGCCTGATGAGGTCGTGCCTGAGGAAGCTCCGTGTCGTCCGCCCAGCGAGGCTTGGCCCCTCGCGAGGGTCTTGGGTCTGTGTTGATGAAGATGGGCCGTGTTAGGCCTCCCTTTAAGCCACGCCGCAGGCCGCAGGCAGGCAAGTCTGGGGACCCCCGTTCCCAGAATGCCGACAAATCTATCCTAGAGTTTGTACTAGAATAACAGCTTAAGACACAAATCAACCAAAACCCTAATGTCACCTAGATACTCCAATGTCACCTCCAGTATTCGTGGGTATGATTTTACAATATGCATCACACAATCTCAGATTCATCTATTCAAACCAACACAAAGTACTTCAAAGAGTGCCCCAAAGTTTCTACCGGAGAGTCAAGACGAAAATGTGTGCCAACCCCTATGCATAGGTTCATGGGAGGAACCCGCAAGTTGATCACCAAAACATACATCAAGTGGATCAATAGAATACCCCATTATCACCACGGGTATCCCACGCAAGATATACATCAAGTGTTCTCAAATCCTTAAAGACTCAATCCGATAAGATAACTTCAAAGGGAAAACACAATCCATTACAAGAGAGTAGAGGGGGAGAAACATCATAAGATCCAACTATAATAGCAAAGTTCGCGATACATCAAGATCGTATCACCTCAAGAACACGAGAGAGAGAGAGATCAAACACATAGCTACCGGTACATACCCTCAGCCCCGAGGGAGAACTACTCCCTCCTCTTCATGGAGAGCGCCGGGATGATGAAGATGGTCACTGGAGAGGGATTCCTCCCTCCGGCAGGGAGCCGGAATGGGTCTAGATTTGTTTTCGGTGTCTACGGAGGCTTCTGGCGGCGGAACTCCTGATCTATTCTGCTCCTCGAAGTTTTTAGGGTATATGGGTATATATAGGAGGAAGAAGTACGTCGGTGGATCTCCGGGCTGTCCACGAGGCAGGGGGCGCGCCCCCCACCCTCGTGGGCAGCCCGGGACTCTTCTAGTCCATCTCCGATACTCCGTGGGCTTCTTCTGGTCCAAAAATAAGTTCCGTGAAGTTTCAGGTCAATTGGACTCCGTTTGATTTTCCTTTTCTGCGATACTCTAAAACAAGGAAAAAACAGAAACTGGCACTGGGCTCTAGGTTAATAGGTTAGTCCCAAAAATCATATAAAATAGCATATAAATGCATATAAAACATCGAAGGTTGATAATATAATAGCATCGAACAATCAAAAATTATAGATACGTTGGAGACGTATCAACCAACCGTTCTAAAGTGAAATTCCAACAGACAACAGGATCTCGTAGCTATATTGCACACCGCAAGGCTTTTGTAAATAGCTGCTAGTTCCTTATTTTTTATGTGCCATATTATCATATCTATATTGACTTGTTCCAAATACAGAGGAAAACCCGTGCGAAGCAAATAGAACCTGAACCGAATGCAGTGCAAATCTTCAAGGATTGCCACACCAGCAAGATGAAGGGCATGAGCACACCAGTTCAGGCCGCTGTTGTAAGTCCTTACTCCTCCTGCCTTTGAACTGATTGGTACTGTGATGTGTTCATTTAACTGCTTGGTTTGCAGCCAATGTCAGTTACTCTATTCACTTTTATACACAGTTGTATTAACGTATCATTTCACCTTACATGGTTTAAAAGAGATGAAGGATATTCTTTTGGTCTTGATCTGTAATCTAGTTGTGATGTTCACGTGTGCACATAATGATACAATAGCTTGTTTGTTTTATATCCATTTGCCCATGATATGAATGATGTCATAATATGTTCATCCTACTTTAAACCATTTCTCTTTATCCTTAGATGTCAACGAGTGTGAGGAAATAGACAATACAGTAGGCATGCTACATGGACATATGTTCCGAAAGTGATTTTATTATGTAGTTGGCACTACAATACATGCTAATGTATTACAGTAGTTCACCAAAATAAGTTATGTATAAACGTGAAACCTACTTTGTTTGTTTTTGTCTCATTAGTAACTTATCTGGTACACTAATATACAAGTTCAAACTTTCAGCAAGCTATGGAACAAATGATTGAATAGCCACAACCACCTGAAGGTGACGAGGCTACCACAGGCACAATGTCACCTCTTGCTGCAGTGCGTCGGTATATCTCCACTAACAGTGCAAAAAGCACCTTCATGTGTAATTCTGGGTTGGTTGTCAAGGTAACCTAGTCGAAATCACCTACTGAACAAAATCTTCCGGCTAGACAGAGTGATATATCTATGATCCAGACAACTCCAATCCCTAATGGACGTTGTGTTGGAAACAAAAATAGTGGTTGACAAATGTCGTGAAGATATGAATGGAAACAAAATAGTGGTTTGGTCAGGCTTGATTAGTGTCATTTTTATATGGGCCGTTAGTAGGCCCGATGTGGCATTAGGCCACATATGGCCCATGGATTTCGTCCGACATTAACAGGCCGAAAGTCACAACAGGCTGAAATTGGTCCAAATCTGTAGTGGGCCTCTAACAGGCCGAATGTCAGACATGCCCGAATATGACCCATATCCTTCATGGTCGTTTATGGGCCGAAAGTTTCAATGGCCTATAAATGGGCCCAAATGAAGCAGGACCTTTAACAGGCCGGAAACATACCGAGCCATAATTCGGCCCAAATTCTTAGCAGACTATTAACGGGCCAGAAGTGACCATCGGCCGCGATGATGACAAGTTTAGGACGGGTCGTTGACGGGCCGATTTGACACTAGCCGTACGGGCCTTAACTGAGAATGTTGGGCCTTTAGCTGGGCCGGCCCATTATGGTCTTCAAAATCTTGTGGGCCTTTAGCTGGGCTGGCTCATTATGGCCCGCTAAATCTTGTGGGCCTTTAGTTGGGCCGGCCAATTTTAATCTTTATGGGCCACTTTTGGGCCGGTCCACGTGTCAACGTATCATAGGCGCATCTCGCCCATTGGATGAGTGACACAAGTGCCAACACGGAGCTAACACGTGGTTCCGTCAGCCAATGAGAATTTTACACGTGGAAAATCGGCATTGGTCGTGGCTGTTAGTGGGTAATCGGATCCAAAACCGGACCTGATAGCTTAATGGTGTCCCGTTACAGTGGATGCCACCTGTCGGTCACCCTTGACGAAAGCACTTCTATGACGCGCAATTTATCGTCATGAAAGTGGACACTTCCATGATGATAATTTTGGTAATGTCATGGAACACTTCTACGACAGCACAGGTATGACTATCTTGATTCTGTCATAAAATTGTCATGGATGTACATGCATGACAGAAAGCGTGACCTACTGTGACAAACACGTATCATCACGGAAGTGTCTTTTGTTTGTAGTGATGATCTATCACTTTAGGGGTGGCCTCAAAGAGGATCTGCAGTTAGCTCTCGTTCTTGTTGAGCCTACTCAGTTCGATCAGTTCTACAACATGGCTCTCAAGCAAGAAGCTTCTCAGCTTAAGTGTGAGGCTTCAAAGAAGAGAATCAGGGATGCAGTCCAGTCTTCCTCTTCTTCTCAAGTGGCAGCTAAGCAACAGAAGTTCTGGCTTCCTCCACCTCCTCCGTTTCGTCAGCCCTACCAGCAAAAGCACTCAGGTGGTGATGGATCTTCCCACCCACCCAACCCAGGCTATCAGAACAAGTCTCAGACTCAGGCTACAAGGACAGGTGGTCCTCCTCTTACTCATTATCAACGCCTGCTCTCAGAGGTTACTTGCAGCAAGTGTGGTCAGAAAGGTCACTATGCAAACAAGTGCACCCAGAGGCGCCTTCCGCCTCCTCCTCCTGTGAGGTCTCAAGCAATGCAGTTGTCAAGCACAATCCAAAGTTTGCAAAGGTGAACATGTTGAATGCAGCTCAAGCAGAGGATTCTTCAGATGTGATCATGGGTAACCTCCCAGTTAACTCTTTCCCTGCCAAAGTTTTGTCCGATTCTGGTGCATCGCATTATTTCATGTCAACACTGTTCTTCACAAAGCATGATTGCATTTCGGCACGTCAGGAAAAACCATTAGCGATTTTTTCCCCGGGTAACCACTTGAGTTCTCGTTTGGTGGTTCCGGATGTTACCATCAAGATGGGCAATTATAAATTCCTGGCTTCCCAAATTGTTCTCGGCGACTCTGATATTGATCTCATTCTTGGCATGGATTGGCTTTCTCGGCACAAGGCTTTTCTTGATTGTGCTACAAAGGAAGTCAAATTGATGCATCCCTCTGATGATGTGATCATTTTTGCCGCTGGTGATGAAAACATTCGGTTGTTCTCTCTCAATGAGAAAGGTGAGTTAGACGCTATTTCTCATATTCCAGTTGTTTGTGAGTACCAAGATGTCTTTCCTGAAGAGCTTTCGGGTTCTTGAGCCTGGTACAGAACCCGTTTGCAAGCACCCCTACAATCTTGGGCCAAAAGAGCTGAAAGAACTGAAGAAACAGCTCGATGAACAAGAGCGTCTGGGTCTGATCAGACCAAGCTCATCTCCTTGGGGTTGTGGTGTGCTACCTCTTGAGCACTGCGTTGGATTTCCCCGAAGAGGAAGGGATGATGCAGCAAAGTAGCGTAAGTATTTCCCTCAGTTTTTGAGAACCAAGGTATCAATCGAGTAGGAGGCTACGCTCGAGTCCCTCGTACCTACACAAAAACAATAGCTCAACGCAACCAACGCGCTTAGGGGTTGTCAATCCGTTCACGGTCACTTACGAAAGTGAGATCTGATAGAGATGATAAATAATATTTTTGGTATTTTTGGTATAGAGATGCAAAGTAAAAAGTAAAAGCAAAGCAATAATAAAGTGATGGAGATTGATATGATGAGAAAGAGACCCGGGGGAAATAGGTTCACTAGTGGCTTCTCTCAAGAGCATAAGTATTCTACGGTGGGTGAACAAATTACCATTGAGCAATTGACAGAATTGAGCATAGTTATGAGAATATCTAGGTATGATCATGTATATAGGCATCACGTCCGAGACAAGTAGACCAAAACGATTCTGCATCTACTACTATTACTCCACTCATCGACCGCTATCGAGCATGCATCTAGAGTATTAAGTTAAAAACAGAGTAACGCCTTAAGCAAGATGACATGATGTAGAGGGATAGTTTCATGCAATATGATAAAAACCCATCTTGTTATCCTCGATGGCAATGATACAATATGTGCCTTGCTGCCCCTTCTGTCAATGGGAAAGGACACCGCAAGATCGAACCCAAAGCTAAGAACTTCTCCCATGGCAAGAAAAACCAATCTAGTAGGCCAAACCAAACTGATAATTCGAAGAGACTTGCAAAGATAACCAATCATACATAAAAGAATTCAGAGAAGATTCAAATATTATTCATAGACAGACTTGATCATAAACCCACAATTCATCAGTCTCAACAAACACACCGCAAAAAGAAGATTACATCAAATAGATCTCCACGAGAGAGGGGGAGAACATTGTATTGAGATCCAAAAAGAGAGAAGAAGCCATCTAGCTACTAGCTATGGACCCGTAGGTCTGAAGTAAACTACTCACACTTCATCGGAGGGGCTTGGATGATGATGTAGAAGCCCTCCGTGATCGATGCCCCCTCCGACGGAGCTATGGAACAGGCCCCAAGATGGGATCTCGTTGATACAGAAAGTTGCGGCGGTGGAATTAGGTTTTTGGCTCCGTCCCCGATCGTTTGGGGGTACGTGGATATATATACATATATATATATATATATATATATATATATATAGGAGGAATAAGTACGTCGGTGGAGCTTCAAGGGGCCCACGAGGCAGGGGGCGCGCCCTCCACCCTCGTGACCACCTCCTGGCTTTCTTGACGGAGGGTCCAAGTCTCCTGGATCTTATTTGATGAGAAAATCACGTTTCCGAAGGTTTCATTCCGTTTGGACTCCATTTGATATTCCTTTTCTTCGAAACCCTAAAACAGGCAAAAAAACAGCAATTCTGGGCTGGGCCTCCGGTTAATAGGTTAGTCCCAAAAATAATATAAAAGTGGAAAATAAAGCCCAATAATGTCTAAAACAGTAGATAATATAGCATGGAGCAATCAAAAATTATAGATACGTTGGAGACGTATCAAGCATCCCCAAGCTTAATTCCTGCTCGTCCTCGAGTAGGTAAATGATAAAAACAGAATTTTTGATGTGGAGTGCTACTTGGCATAATTTTAGTGTAATTCTTATGAATATTCAGATCCGAAAGATTCAAGACAAAAGTTCATATTGACATAAAAATGATAATACTTCAAGCATACTAACTAAGCAATTATGTCTTCTCAAAATAACATGGCCAAAGAAAGTTCATCCCTACAAAATCATATAGTTTAGTCAGGTTTCATTTTCATCACACAAGAATGCTCCCATCATGCACAACCCCGATGACAAGCCAAGCAATTGTTTCATACTTTAGTAATCTCAAACCTATAAACTTTCACACAATATATGAGCGCGAGCCATGGACATAGCACTATGGGTGGAATAGAATATAATGAGGGGGTTATGTGGAGAAGACAAAAAGGGAGAAAGTCTCACATCAACGAGGCTAATCAATGGGCTATGGAGATGCCCACTGAGGGAGTCCCAGATTAGGGGGTCTTCGGACAGCCGGACTATCTCTATTGGTCGGACTGTTAGACTATGAAGATACAAGATTGAAGACTTCGTCTCGTGTCCGGATGGGACTCTACTTGGCGTGGAAGGCAAGACTAGGCAATACGGATATGGATATCTCCTCCTTTGTAACCGACCTTGTGTAACCCTAACCCTCTCCGGTGTCTATATAAACCGAAGGGTTTTAGTCGGTAGGACAACAACCACAACATACAATCATACCATAGGCTAGCTTCTAGGGTTTAGCCTCTCCGATCTCGTGGTAGATCTACTCTTGTACTACCCATATCATCAATATTAATCAAGCAAGACGTAGGGTTTTACCTCCATCAAGAGGGCCTGAACCTGGGTAAAACATCGTGTCCCCTGCCTCCTGTTACCATCTGGCCTAGATGCACAGTTCGGGGCCCCCTACCCGAGATCCGCCGGTTTTGAAACCGACATTGGTGCTTTCATTGAGAGTTCCTCTGTGTCGTCGCCGTTAGGCTTGATGCCTCCTACTATCATCGATAGCGATGCAGTCCAGGGTAAGACTTTTCTCCCCGGACAGATCTTCGTATTCGACAGCTTTGCACTGTGGGCTAATTTGCTTGGCCATCTGGAGCAGATTGAAAGCTACGCCCCTGGCCATCAGGTCAGATTTGGAAGATTGAACTACACGGCCGACATCCGCGGAGACTTGATCTTCGACGGATTCGAGCCACAGCCGGGCGCACCGCACTGTCACGATGGGTATGACCTAGCTCTGCCGCCGAACAGTACCCCAGAGGCCGCGCCCGCGTTAGCTCCGACCCTTAGCTCGGAGCCAATTGTGCCAATCGAGGACGGGCGGTTAGACACCGCTTCAGGGGCTGCAGTCTCAACGGCAATCGAGCCGAACACCAGCCTAATCCTCTACGCAGCCCATGACTCCAAGGTGTCGGACTCTTTTTCTGACTCCGAACCGCCCGCGCCCCTGCCAATCGAATCCGATCGGGCGCCGATCATGGAATTCACTGCTGCGGATATCTTTCAGCACTCGCCCTTTGGTGACATTCTGAATTCACTAAGGTCTCTCTCTTTGTCAGGAGAGCCCTGGCCGGATTATGGCCAACAGGATTGGGATGCGGACGACGAAGAAATTCGACGCCCACCCACCACCCACTTCGTAGCCACTGTCGATGATTTAACCGACATGCTCGACTTCGACTCCGAAGACATCGACGGTATGGACGATGATGTAGGAGACGAACATGAACTAGCGCCTATAGGGCACTGGAAAGCCACCTCATCATATGACATATACGTGGTGGATACACCCAAAGAAGGCAATGGCGACGAGATAGCGGAGGATGACCCCTCCAAGAAACAACCCAAGCGCCAACGTCAGCGGCGCCGCTCTAAGTCCCGCCAAAGCAAAAGTGGTGATACCGGCACAGGAGATAATAACACTCCGGATAGTGCCGAAGACAACAACACTCCCCTCCAGCATGATTTAGAGCAGCAGGAGGGAGGAGCCAGCTCTCCTGAGAGAGCGGCAGACGGAGAGGAGGAGGATGACAATTACATGCCCCCCTCCGAAGATGAGGCAAGCCTCGGCGACGATGAATTCGCTGTACCAGAGGATCTCGTCGAACAAGAGCGCTTCAAGCGCCGGCTTATGGCCACGGCAAATAGCCTGAAGAAAAGGCAGCAGCAGCTTCAAGCTGATCAAGATCTGCTAGCTGACAGATGGACTGAAGTCCTCGCGGCCGAGGAATATAAACTCGAGCGCCCCTCCAAGAATTACCCAATGTGCAGGTTACTACCCCAACTGGAGGAAGAAGCGTATGATATGGCTGATCGGCCACCTCGTGGCCGCGATAGAGAGGCATTCTAGCCAAAAGCTCAGCCTCCACCCCAACGCCATTCAAATAAAAAGGCATGGGGAGATACGCTAGACCTGCGAGACATATTGGAGGACAAAGCAAAGCATGCAAGATCGATCTACGGATCACGACAGCGCACCACTCTGCAAGACGATAAACGTGACGCCGGATACAGTAAAAGCAAATCCGACCGGGCCGAACACAGAGGGCAAGACCCATTCGAGTTGCGTCGCGATATAGCCCAATACAGAGGCGCCGCACACCCCTTATGCTTCACAGACGAAGTAATGGAACATCAATTCCCAGAAGGTTTCAAACCTGTAAATATTGAATCATACGACGGCACAACAGATCCCGCAGTATGGATTGAGGATTTCCTCCTCCACATCCACATGGCCCACGGCGATGACTTACACGCCATCAAATACCTCCCACTAAAGCTCAAAGGACCAGTGCGGCATTGGCTTAACAGCTTGCCAGCGGACTCCATTAGCTGTTGGGAAGATCTGGAAGCCGCATTCCTCGACAACTTTCAGGGCACTTATGTGCGACCACCAGACGCCGATGACTTGAGCCACATAATTCAGCAGCCAGAAGAGTCGGCCAGGCAATTCTGGACTCGGTTCCTTACAAAGAAAAATCAAATCGTCGACTGTCCGGATGCGGAGGCCTTAGCGGCTTTCAAACACAACATCCGAGACGAGTGGCTAGCCCGGCACCTTGGTCAGGAAAAGCCGAAATCTATGGCAGCTCTCACGACGCTCATGACCCGCTTTTGTGCGGGAGAAGACAGCTGGCTGGCTCGCAGTAATAACATATCAAAGAACCATGGTACCTCAGATACCAAGGACGGCAATAGCAGGTCACGTCGCAACAAACATAAGCGCCGCATTAACAACGAAAATACTAAGGATACGGCAGTCAATGCCGGATTCAAAGGCTCTAAACCCGGTCAGCGGAAAAAGCCATTCAAACAAAGTACGCCGGGTCCGTCCAGCTTGGACCGTATACTCGATCGCTCGTGTCAAATACACGGCACCCCAGACAAGCCAGCCAATCACACCAACAGGGATTGTTGGGTGTTCAAGCAGGCCGGCAAGTTAATTGCCGAAAACAAGGACAAGGGGCCGCATAGCGATGACGAGGAGGAGCCCCGGCAGCCGCACACTGGAGGACAGAAGAGGTTTCCCCCGCAAGTGCGGACGGTGAACATGATATACGCAACCCACATCCCCAAGAGGGAGCGGAAGCGTGCGCTCAGGGACGTATATGCGTTGGAGCCAGTCGCCCCAAAGTTCAACCCTTGGTCCTCCTGTCCGATCACCTTCGATCGCAGGGACCACCCCACTAGTATCCGTCATGGCGGATTCGCCGCACTGGTCCTAGACCCAATCATTGATGGATTTCACCTCACTCGAGTCCTTATGGATGGCGGCAGCAGCCTGAACCTGCTTTATCAGGACACAGTGCGCAAAATGGGTATAGACCCCTCAAGGATCAAACCCACAAAAACGACCTTTAAGGGCGTCATTCCAGGTGTAGAGGCCCATTGCACAGGCTCAATTACACTGGAAGTGGTCTTCAGATCCCTGGATAACTTCCGAAGCGAAGAGTTAATCTTCGATATAGTCCCGTTCCGCAGTGGTTATCACGCGCTGCTCGGGCGAACCGCATTTGCTAGATTCAATGCGGTACCGCATTATGCATACCTCAAGCTCAAGATGCCAGGACCTCGTGGAGTTATTACAGTCAATGGAAACACATAGCGCTCTCTCCGAACAGAGGAGCACACCGCAGCCCTCGAGCAGAAACGCAAAGCAGCCTCTCAAGGCAATCAACCAGTTCGGCGCTTCAAAGCCCGGACACCTTCGAGCGCGCTCGGGGCAATCGGCAAATAGACCACCTGGCCCGATCTGAGCTCGCGTAGCAATACGGCGGCCACCCCAATCCCAGCCCAGCGGCGAAACTCATGCCATGCGTACATAATTACGCATTAAAAATACCATGGGCACAGATGGGGAGGGGGCACAACTGCGGCACGCCCCAAGACGCGGCTTAAACCGCACTAGGGGCTTCCCGTTTGGTTATTTTTCTTTTTTTCAGGACCTTAATCTCTGGAAACACTGTCCGGCAGCACTATTGCTGAACACATGATGCAGCAACCAAGGAGGCAGACAGCTACGTCATACCACGGAATTCCCAGGTTGATTACAGTAACGAGCGAAATATTCGATTTAATATCATTCCTCAGCTTGCCCTTGGAAGGGACATAGTCCTACTCTTTGCTTATCGCACTAAATGTATCATTCTGCTTTAACGCAATTTTTTGAATAAACAATGCATTACATTACGACTATTATTGCATTATTGTTTTATATATGTGTGTGTGTGTGTGTTCATTAATGACGCCTTGCAACCGTACACTATGGTACGGCTAATACACCAGGGGCTTACGTACCCCACAATGCGGTGTGAAAAGTCCGAACACTTTCACAAGTGCGACACCCCGAACTTATAGCATTATATGCATCAGCTTCGAATCATGTCTTTGGTCAAATGTTGGGTTTGCCCGGCTCCTATGTTTTGGTACCTTACGTTCCGCTCTATCGGCTAAGGTTGCGCTAGGAGAACTACTGCGATTGTGCCCCGGTTCTGTTGGGTTCAGCACCTCAGTAGAGAAAGCTAAAACTGACTATCATGATAAGGCGAGAGACTGGTCGCTGTTCGGCGAGGTTTTCGAGTCCCTAAAGACTTATGCCGCTTAGAGCGAGGGGCCGGCCCTGTCCGGCTTAAAGGCGTGTATCGCGCCCCAAATTCGGCCTTCCGAATACCAGGGGCTTCGCCGAAATTTAAAATTATAGAATTCTATGGCTAAGTGAGAGTGATAAAGCATTATTAGTCCAGTTGCCTTGTTCGCTGTGCTGAGCACCTCCCTCGAAGGACCCAAACATGGGAACAAGAGTGCTCAGGTTTACCCCGAACACCCCAGCACTCGTGGCATGGGGGCAGAAGCCGAGGACTAGCCATCTCTCAGATTGGATAAACAGCCAAACAGAAGGTAATATTTTAAATTCAAACAAGCGTTGCATAGCGCATATGAAACAAGTTTTCATAAATACAGGATAAAACGAGCAAGTCTCATTCAAATATTACATCTTTTGAACACTCGTCCGCAATGAGACGGGCACCCGGCAGAACACCCTCGTAGTACATCTCGGGGTGGCGGTGCTCCTTGCCCTCCGGCGGCCCCTCCTTGATCAGCTTCACGGCGTCTAGCTTGACCCACTGCAATTTCACACGGGCGAAAGCCCGGCGTGCACCTTCAATGCAGACAGATCGCTTGACGACCTCCAGCCGCGGGCAGGCATCCACAAGCCGCCTCACCAGGCCGAAGAAGCTGTTCGGAAGGGCGTCGCCAGGCCACAGCCGGACTATAAAGCTCTTCATGGCCCGATCGGCCGCCTTATGTAGCTCGACCATCTGCTTCAGCTGGTCGCTCATTGGCACCGGGTGTTCGGCCTCAGCATACTGAGACCAGAACAGCTCCTCCATTGAGCTTCCATCCTCGGCCTGGTAAAATTGTGCGGCATCGGACACACTGCGGGGCAAATCTGCGAATGCTCCTGGAGAGCTCCGGATTCGGGTAAGTAATCGGTAATTTACTTTTACATGCTTGCTTTGCATATAGAAAGCCTTACCCGCCGCTATCTTCTTCATTGCGTCGATCTCTTGGAGGGCCTTTTGGGCTTCGGCCTTGGCACTTTTTGCACTCTCGAGGGCCGCGGCAAGCTCAGACTCCCGCGTCTTTGAGTCAAGCTCCAACGCCTCGTGCTTCGCCACGAGAGCCTGGAGCTCTTGCTGCACCTCGCCCACCCGAGCCTCGTGCTTCTCTCGCTCGGTGCGCTCCTTGGCCGCTTTATCTTCGGCCTTGGTTAGCGCTTGCTTCAGGGTCGCCACCTCGGTCGTGGCCCCTGGCAAATATACGATGATCCTGTCATTTTGCAATCGCGTCTTCTTTTATATATACATATCTATAGACAGGGTATTACTTACCCTTGTTCTCCTCGAGCTGCCTCTTGGCAAGGCCGAGCTCTTTCCTGGACCCCTCGAGGTCCTGCTTCAGTACGGCGACCTCCGCAGTCAGTGCGGCGGACGCCAGCAGCGAAGCCTGCATATGCATATTGACATACTTATATTAGACTCCTGCGATATTATTTGATCCTCTGTTCGGCTTTTCTTTGTGAACACCGAACAAAGCATCAGGGGCTACTGTCTATGCGGTAATATTTCTACTACATTTTAAAACACTTACCTCAAAGCCTGTTAGAAGGCTGGCACAGGCTTCAGTCAACCCGCTCTTGGCGGACTGAACCTTCTGGACCACCGCACTCATAACAGTACGGTGCTCCTCGTCGATGGAAGCGCTGCGAAGCGCTTCCAGCAGATTGTCCGGCGCCTCTGGATGGACAGAGGTCACCGGCACAGGCGTCTTGCCCCTCTTAGAAGGAGGCCGCCTGCCCGAGCCTGGAACCGCTGGAGGTTCCGGCGCGGTGTTCGGCTGAGGGCCGAACTCGGAGCTCTCAGGGGCCCCGTCCCCTCGGCTCCCGGAGTCCGGAAGGTCGCCTTGAGGCGCCTCCAGGACTGTCTCCCCTCGACCCGGTGCCTCTTGAGACAGCACCTCAGCGTCGTCAGCAGGATGAGGGGAGGTGGCGGTCGGGACTGGATCGCTATCCATGTCCGACGAGCCCAGGGAGCCGTCCGATGATACATCGATACTGGCTCGTGGCGGCCTGCATAATTATGTTCGGCGTTAGGAAAAACAGTGCGACAAAGGAATTCTATGAGTTACTCTGGTATCCGAATACTTACGATCTCCCCGGGGGCTTGGCCCGGGGCAACCACTCGTCTTCGCCCTCGTCGGCGGCGGTGGAACTGTCCGGAAGGAGAGTCCTCCCCTTCTTGGACCCTTCGGCCTCCCCAGTTGGGGCGGCCTTCCTTTTCTTGTCTCCCCGCCTGGAGGGGGAGCATCTTCTTCTTCCTCCTCGTCTTCGGGGGAGGAGTGTGCCGCAGAGTTATCGGACGATGAGTCCGATAACACCTGGTGCCGGGAACTCTTTCGGGTTCCCTTGGCCTTCTTGGTCTTCTCCGGCACCTTGTAAGGAGCCGGAGTCAGCATCTCCGTCAGGAGAGCGCCCGCAGTATCTTCGGGCAAAGGGGCCGGACAGTTAATCTGCCCCGACATCTCCACCCAGTCCTGTCAAAGGCATGGAGATTAGACCCCGCACATAATTAAGCTAGGGAAAATAAATGTCCTACGGGACGTATTGAACTCACCGAACGCGCTAGGCGCTTTGCGCTTAGTCCGCGGTCCTCGGCGAGAGAAGGAGGGACCTCGGCGCCCTTGAACAGCACCTTCCAGACGTCCTTGTGCGTCGTATCAAAGAGCTCGCTCAGAGTCTGGTGCGGGCCGGGTCGAACTCCCACAAGGTAAAATCCCGTTGTTGACACGGGAGGATCCGGCGGATGAGCATAACTTGGACTATGTTGACAAGCTTGAGCTTCTTGCTCGCCATACTCCGGATACATTTCTGGAGTCCATCCAGCTCCACCGATGAACCCCACGACAAGCCCTTCTCTTTCCAGGAAGTGAGCCGTGTAGGGAATCCGGATCGAAACTCGGGGGCTGCCACCCATTTGGCGTCGCGCGGCTCGGTGATGTAGAACCACGCCGATTGCCATCCCTTTATTGTCTCCACGAAGGAGCCTTCGAGCCATATGACGTTGGGCATCTTGCCCACCATGGCTCCGCCGCATTCTGCTTGTTGGCCTCGTACCACCTTCGGCTTGATATTGAAGGTCTTTAACCACAGGCCGAAGTGGGGCCGGATGCGGAGGAAAGCCTCACACACGACGATGAACGCCGAAATGTTGAGGATGAAGTTCGGGGCCAGATCATGAAAGTCCAGCCCGTAGTAGAACATGAGACCACGGACGAATGGATGGAGGGGAAACCCTAGTCCGCGGAGGAAGTGGTGAAGGAAAACTACCCTCTCGTGAGGTTCCGGGGTAGGGACGATCTGCCCCGCAGCGGGCAGCCGATGCGCGATGTTCGCGGCTAAGTATCCGGCTCCGCGCAGCTTCTTGATGTCTCCCTCCGTGACGGAGGAGACCATCCACCTGCCTCCCGCTCCGGACATGGTTGGAGAAGGTTGAGGTGGGAAGTGCGGACTTGGGCGCTAGAGCTCGAGTGTGCGAAAACGGATGAGCAAAGGAGGAAGAAGGCGTGGATAGAAAGGTGAATCCTTATCCCTTTATATGGGCGGACGAAGCTAAGCGTCCCCACTTGCCTGGTAAAACTCGCTTATCCCCCAAGCGCCGTAATTGATGGCGCGGTTGGGTTACCCACGCCCGTATTGATGAGAATCCCGTAATAAGGGGACACGATCTCTGCTTTGACAAGACGTGTCGAAAAACTGCCTCGCGTTATGTGCGGGGCTGGTTAAAGGAAACGGTTCGAATAATCACCGGGCCATGACATAACGTCATGCTGCCAAAACAAGCCAGCAAATTAGATCTGCGAAAATATTATTCTCTCTACGGTGGAATGTGGAACTTATTTTGCAGGGTCGGACACTATCCTCGTATTCAAATTCTTCTGTGATGTATTCGGAGAAGGAACCCGCCTTGCAATGCCGAAGACAATACTGCGCGCCGGACTCATCGTCATTGAAGCCTGGTTCAGGGGCTACTGAGGGAGTCCTGGATTAGGGGGTCTCCGGACAGCCGGACTATCTCCATTGGCCGGACTGTTAGACTATGAAGATACAAGATTGAAGACTTCGTCTCGTGTCCGGATGGGACTCTACTTGGCGTGGAAGGCAAGCTAGGCAATACGGATATGGATATCTCCTCCTTTGTAACCGACCTTGTGTAACCCTAACCCTCTCCGGTGACTATATAAACCGAAGGGTTCTAGTCCGTAGGACAACAACCACAACATACAATCATACCATAGGCTAGCTTCTAGGGTTTAGCCTCTCCGATCTCGTGGTAGGTCTACTCTTGTACTACCCATATCATCAATATTAATCAAGCAGGACGTAGGGTTTTACCTCCATCAAGAGGGCCCGAACCTGGGTAAAACATCGTGTCCCCTACCTCCTGTTACCATCCGGCCTAGACGCACAGTTCGGGACCCCCTACCCGAGATCCGCCGGTTTTGACACCGACACCCACCGATTGATGTTAATGCAAGGAGTAGGGATTGCCATGCAACGGATGCACTAGAGCTATAAATGTATGAAAGCTCAACAAAAGAAACTAGTGCGTGTGCATCCAACTTGCTTGCTCACGAAGACCTAGGGCACTTGAGGAGGCCCATTGTTGGAATATACAAGCCAAGTTCTATAATGAAAAATTCCCACTAGTATATGAAAGTGATAACATGAGAGACTCTCTACTATGAAGATCATGGTGCTACTTTGAAGCACAAGTGTGGTAAAAAGATAGTAACATTGTCCCTTCTCTCTTTTTCTCTCATTTTTTTGGGCCTTCTCTTTTTTTATGGCCTTTCTCTTTTTCGTCCGGAGTCTCATCCCGACTTGTGGGGGAATCATAGTCTCCATCATACTTTCCTCACTGGGACAATGCTCTAATAATGATGATCATCACACTTTTATTTTCTTACAACTCAATAATTACAACTCGATACTAGAACAAAGTATGACTCTATATGAATGCCTCCGGCGGTGTACCGGGATGTGCAATGACGCAAGAGTGACATGTATGGAAAGAATTATGAATGGTGGCTTTTCCACAAATACGATGTCAAACTACATGATCATGCAAAGCAATATGACAATGATGAAGTGTGTCATAATAAACGGAACGGTGGAAAGTTGCATGGCAATATATCTCGGAATGGCTATGGAAATGCCATAATAGGTAGGTATGGTGGCTGTTTTGAGGAAGGTATATGGGGGTTTATGGTACCGGCGAAAGTTGCACGGTACAGAGAGGCTAGCAATGGTGAAGGGTGAGAGTGCGTATAATCCATGGACTCAACATTAGTCATAAAGAACTCACATACTTATTGCAAAAATTATTAGTTATCGAAACAAAGTATTACGCGCATGCTCTTAGGGGGATAGATTGGTAGGAAAAGACCATCGCTCGTCCCCAACCGCCACTCATAAGGAAGACAATCACTAAATAAATCATGCTCCGACTTCATCACATAACGGTTCACCATACGTGCATGCTACAGGAATCACAAACTTTAACACAAGTATTTCTCAAATTCATAACTACTCACTAGCATGACTCTAATATTACCATCCTCATATCTCAAAACAATGATCAAGTATCAAACTTCTCATAGTATTCAATGCATTTTATATGAAAGTTTTTATTATATCCCTCCTGGATGCCCATCATATTAGGACTAGTTTCATAACCAACACAAACTACCATGCTGTTCTAAAGACTCTCAGAATGATATAAGTGAAGCATGCGAGTTCATTAATTTCTATAAAATAAAACCACCACCATGCTCTAAAAAGATATAAGTGAAGCTCTAGAGCAACTACAAACTACTCCAAAAGATATAAGTGAAGATCAATGGTCTCTAACATTTAATAATTTCAGATCTTGGTATTTTATTCAAACAGCAAGCAAAACAAAAGTAAATAAAATGACGCTCCAAGCAAAACACATATCATGTGGTAAATAAAAATATAACTCCAAGTAAAGTTATTGATGAACGAAGACGAAAGAGGGGATGCCTTCCGGGGCATCCCCAAGCTTAGGCTCTTGGTTGTCCTTGAATATTACCTTGGGGTGCCTTGGGAATCCCCAAGCTTAGGCTCTTGCCACTCCTTATTTATAGTCCATCGAATCTTTGCCCAAAACTTGAAAACTTCACAACACAAAACTTAACAGAAAACTCGTAAGCTCCGTTAGTATAAGAAAATAAATCACCACTTAGGTACTGTTGTGAACTCATTCTAAATTCATATTGGTGTAATATATACTGTATTCCAACTTATCTATGGTTAATACCCTCCGATACTACTCATAGATTCATCAAAATAAGCAAACAACACACGAAAAACAGAATCTGTCAAAACAGAACAGTCTGTAGTAATCTGTAGCTAGCGCAAGATCTGGAACCCCAAAAATTCTAAAATAAATTGCTGGACGTGAGGAATTTATCTATTAATCATATGCAAAAATAATTAACTAAATATCACTTTCCAAATAAAAATGACAGCAGTTCTCGTGAGCGCTAAAGTTTCTATTTTTTACAGCAAGTTCAACAAGACTTTCCCCAAGTCTTCCCAACGGTTCTACTTGTCACAAACACTAATTAAACACAAAAAACACAAACAAAACAGAGGCTAAATAATTTATTTATTACTAAACAGGAGAAAAATCAAGGAATAAAAATAAAATTGGGTTGCCTCCCAACGAGCGCTATCGTTTAACGCCCCTAGCTAGGCATAACAAGCAAGAATAGATCTAGGTATTGCCATGTTTGGTAGGCAATCCATAAGTGGCTCTCATGATAGATTCATATGGTAATTTTATTTTCCTTCTAGGAAAGTATTCCATGCCCTTTTTAATGGAAATTGGAATCTAATATTCCCTTCCATCATATCAATAATTGCACCAACCGTTCTAAGGAAAGGTCTACCAAGAATAATAGGGCAAGAAGGATTGCAATCTATATCAAGAACGATAAAATCTACGGGCACATAATTCCTATTAGCAACAATAAGAACATCATTAATTCTTCCCATAGGTTTCTTAATAGTGGAATCCGCAAGATGCAAGTTTAGAGAGCAATCATCAAAATCACGGAAATCTAGCAAATCACACCAAGTTTTGGGAATAGTACAGACACTAGCACCCAAATCACACAAAGCATAAAACTCATAATTTTTAATTTTAATTTTAATAGTAGGTTCCCACTTATCATAAAGTTTTCTAGGGATAGAAACTTCCAATTCAAGTTTTTCTTCATAAGATTGCATCAAGGCATCAACGATATGTTTAGTAAACGCTTTATTTTGACTATAAGCGTGAGGAGACTTTAGCACATATTGCAACAAGGAAATACAATCAATCAAAGAGCAATTTTCATAGTTAAATTCCTTGAAATCCATAATAGTGGGTTTAGCAACATCTAGGGTTTTACTTTCTTCAATCCCACTTTTATCAAATTTAGCATCAAGATCAAAAGATTCAGAATTATTGGAATGCCTTCTAGGTAAAGGTGGATCATATTCAGTCCCATCATTATCAAGATTCATATTGCAAAACAAAGATTTAATAGGGGACACATCAATAACTTTTAGATCTTCATCATTATTTTCATAGGAACTAGAAGAACACGCTTTTATAAAGGCATCTTTCTTAGCACGCATCCTAGCGGTTCTTTCTTTACACTTGTCAATGGAATTCTCATGGCTTTGAGAGACTCATTGATATCATGCTTAGGAGGAATAGATCTAAGTTTCAAAGAATCAACATCAAGAGCAATTCTATCAACGTTCCTAGCCAAATAATCAATCTTAAGCATTTTTTCTTCAATCATAGCATTAAAATTCTTTTGTGAAGAAATAAATTCTTTAATATTAGATTCAAAATCAGAGGGCATCTTATTATAATTTCCATAAGCATTGTTGTAGGAATTACCATAATTATTTGAGGGGTTACTAGGATAAGGCCTAGGATAGAAATTTCCTCTATACGCGTTGTTACCAAAATTGTTCCTACCAACAAAATTCACATCCATAGATTCATTATTATTCTCAATCAAAGTATACAAGGGCACATCATTAGGATCAGAAGAAACACTCTTATTAGCAAATAATTTCATAAGTTTATCCATCTTTCCACTCAAAACATTAATTTCTTCTACCGCATGCACCTTCTTAGTAGATCTTTCAGTATGCCATTGAGAATAATTAACCATAATATTATATAGGAGTTTAGTAGCTTCTCCTAAAGTGATTTCCATAAAAGTGCCTCCCGCAGCCGAATCTAAAAGATTTCTAGAAGCAAAATTCAATCCGGCATAAAATATTTGTATAATCATCCACAAATTCAAACCATGAGTAGGGCAATTACGTATCATTAATTTCATTCTCTCCCAAGCTTGTGCAACATGTTCATGATCAAGTTGTTTAAAATTCATAATATCGTTTCTAAGAGAGATGATCTTAGCGGGAGGAAAATACTTAGAGATAAAAGCATCTCTGCACTTGTTCCATGAATCAATACTATTTTTAGGCAAAGGTGAAAACCAAACTTTAGCATTATCTCTAAGCGAAAAAAGGAAATAGCTTCAATTTAACAATATCATTATTGACATCTTTTTCTTTTGCATGTCACACAAATCAACGAAGCTATTAAGATGGGTAGCGGCATCTTCACTAGGAAGGCCGGAGAACGGATCTTTCATGACAAGATTCAACAAAGCAGTATTAATTTCACAAGATTCAGCATCGGTAAGAGGAGCAATCGGAGTGCTAAGGAAATCATTGTTGTTGGTATTGGTGAAGTCACACAATTTAGTATTACTTAGCCATCGCGACAAACAAGCCAAAACTAGCACACAGACAAAAGCAAGAGGCAAAAGCAAGGGAAAGAGAGGGAGGATAGAGAGAGAGGGGGCTAATAAACATGCAAGGGTGAAGTGGGGAGAGGAAAACGAGAGGCAAATGGGCAAATAATGTAATGCGGGAGATAGGGTTGTGATGGGTACTTGGGTATGTTGCCTTTTGCGAAGGACCTCCCCGGCAACAGCACCAGAAATGTCCTTCTTGCTACCTCTTGAGCACTGCGTTGGTTTTCCCCGAAGAGGAGAGGGATGATGCAGCCATAGTAGTGTAAAGTATTTCCCTCGGTTTTGAGAACCAAGGTATTCAAATCCAGTAGGAGGCTACGCGCGAGTCCCTCGTACCTGCACAAAACAATAACTCAACGCAACCAAACTACAATAGGGGTTGTCAAATCCCTTCACGGTCACTTACGAAAGTGAGATCTGATAGAGATGATAAATAATATTTTGGTATTTTGGTATAGAGATGCAAAGTAAAAAGTAAAAGCAAAGCAATAATAAAGTGATGGAGATTGATATGATGAGAAAGAGACCCGGGGGCCATAGGTTTCACTAGTGGCTTCTCTCAAGAGCATAAGTATTCTATGGTGGGTGAACAAATTACTGTTGAGCAATTGACAGAATTGAGCATAGTTATGAGAATATCTAGG
Source organism: Triticum aestivum (assembly GCF_018294505.1). NCBI lineage: Eukaryota > Viridiplantae > Streptophyta > Magnoliopsida > Poales > Poaceae > Triticum > Triticum aestivum. The sequence goes on along the minus strand of NC_057809.1, from coordinate 496,353,918 downwards.
TATGATCATGTATATAGGCATCACGTCTGAGACAAGTAGACCAAAACGATTCTGCATCTACTACTATTACTCCACTCATCGACCGCTATCCAGCATGCATCTAGAGTATTAAGTTAAAATTAGAGTAATGCCTTAAGCAAGATGACATGATGTAGAGGGATAGTTTCATGCAATATGATAAAAAACCCATCTTGTTATCCTCGATGGCAATGATACAATACGTGCCTTGCTGCCCCTTCTGTCAGTGGGAAAGGACACCGCAAGATCGAACCCAAAGCTAAGCACTTCTCCCATGGCAAGAAAAACCAATCTAGTAGGCCAAACCAAACTGATAATTCGAAGAGACTTGCAAATATAACCAATCATACATAAAAGAATTCAGAGAAGATTCAAATAGTATTCATAGACAGACTTGATCATAAACCCATAATTCATCGGTCTAAACAAACACACCGCAAAAAGAAGATTACATCAAATAGATCTCCACGAGAGAGGGGGAGAACATCGTATTGAGATCCAAAAAGAGAGAAGAAGCCATCTAGCTACTAGCTATGGACCCATAGGTCTGAAGCAAACTACTCACACTTCATCGGAGGGGCTTGGATGATGATGTAGAAGCCCTCCGTGATCGATGCCCCCTCCGGCGGAGCTTCGGAACAGGCCCCAAGATGGGATCACGTGGATACAGAAAGTTGCGGCGGTGGAATTAGGTTTTTGGCTCCATCCCCGATCGTTTGGGGGTACGTGGATATATATATAGGAGGAAGAAGTGTGTCGGTGGAGCTTTGAGGGCCCATGAGGCAGGGGGCGCGCCCTCCACCCTCATGACCACGTCGTGGCTTTCTTGACGGAGGGTCCAAGTCTCCTGGATCTTATCTGATGAGAAAATCACGTTTCCGAAGGTTTCATTCCGTTTGGACTCCGTTTGATATTCCTTTTCTTCGAAACCCTAAAACAGGCAAAAAAACAGCAATTCTGGGCTGGGCCTCTGGTTAATAGGTTAGTCCCAAAAATAATATAAAAGTGGAAAATAAAGCCCAATAATGTCTAAAACAGTAGATAATATAGCATGGAGCAATCAAAAATTATAGATACGTTGGAGACGTATCATGGTGTTCTTTTTGTCCAGAAGAAGGATGGCACAAACCGACTTTGTGTCGATTACCGCCCATTGAACAAGAAGACAATCAAGAAAAAGTACCCAGTTCCCAATATCAATGAGTTATTCGAGCAACTCAAAGGTGCAAAGGTGTTTTCCAAGCTTGACCTTCGTGTGAGTTATCACCATATTCGCATTCGTGAAGAAGATATCCCAAAGACAACTTTCAGAACAAGCTTTGGTTCTTACGAATATACTGTCATGTCTTTCGGGCTTGTCAATGCCCCTCCAACATTCTCTCGCATGATGAACTTCATCTTCAACCCCTACACCAATGAATTCATCCTGGTGTATCTCGATGATATCTTGGTCTTCTCCAAGAATAAAAAGGATCATGCCAAGCATTTGCGATTGGTGCTCGACAAGCTCAGAGAGTATCAGTTCTATGCAAAGTTCCCCAAATGTGAGTTTTGGCTTGATGAAGTTCTTTACCTTGGTCACATCATCTCCGCCAAAGGCATTTTTGTTAATCCAGAGAAGGTTTCTGCAATTGTGAACTGGGAGCCTCCTCAGAATGTCAAGCAGCTCCATAGTTTCCTTGGCCTTGCAAGCTATTGCCGAAGATTTGTTGAGAACTTCTCAAAAATCGCTAAGCCTCTTTCCAACCTCCTCCAGAAGCATGTCAAGTACTCCTAGACTCCTGAGTGTGACGTTACTTTCAACACTCTCAAAGAGAAACTCGTCACAGCTCCTGTCCTAACTCCTCCAGATGAGTCTAACCCTTACGAAGTTTTCTGTGATGCCTCGTTGCAAGGTCTCGGTGCAATCTTAATGCAAGAGAAGAAAGTTGTGGCTTATACTTATCGACAGTTGAAGCCAAATGAAAGGAACTACCCCACTCACGACCTTGAGTTGGCGGCAGTTGTCCATGCATTAATAACATGGAGACATCTCTAGTTGGAAGGCAAGTGGACATTTTCACCGATCACAAGAGCCTCAAGTATATCTTCACTCAACCCAACCTCAAACTCTGGCAAACTCATTGGGTCGAAATGATTCAAGAGTACAATCCAATTATTGAATACACTCTAGGTAAGGCGAATGTGATTGCATATGCTTTGAGCAGAAAGGCTAATTGCAACAACTTAATTCTCAAGCCATTCCAACCAGATCTTTGTGAAGCATTCCGCAAGCTCAACCTTCAGGTTGTTCCTCAAGGTTTTCTTGCCAACCTTCAAGTCACTCCAACTTTGGAAGGTCAAATCCGTGAGGCACAACTCCTTGATACCATGGTGAAGAAGGTGAAACATGGTATTGCCAAGGGTCTTTCCAAATACAAGTGTTATCGCATTGATGAGAAGGACACCTTATTCTTTGAGGACCGTCTTGTGGTCCCTAAGGGCGATCTAAGGAAGGTCATAATGAACGAAGCACACAATTCTCTTCTTTCCATCCACCCGGGTAGTTCGAAGATGTACCATGACCTCAAGCAGTTGTATTGGTGGACTCGCATGAAGCGAGAGATTGCTCAATTCGTGAATGAATGTGATGTCTGTCGAAGGGTGAAAGCAGAACATCAACGACCAGCTGGTCTCCTCCAACCTCTTGCTTTTCCAGAATGGAATTTTGATCATATCGAAATGGACTTTGTCACTGGCTTTCCCAAGTCCAAGCGTGGGAATGATGCTATCTTCGTTGTCATTGACAAGCTTACAAAAGTGGCTCATTTCCTTCCAGTCCAAGAATCTATCACGGCAGCTCAGTTGGCAGAGCTATACACCTCCAGAATTGTCTCGTTGCACGGGATTCCGCAATTGATCTCTTTAGACCACGGAAGCATTTTCACTTCCAAGTTCTAGGACTCTTTCCAGAAGGCCATGGGCACCAACGTTCGTTTCAGCATGGCTTTTCATCCTCAAATAAGTGGCCAGGTTGAGAGAGTCAATCAAATCCCCGAAGACATGCTAAGAGCTTGTGTCATCTCTTTCGGTATGAAGTGGGAAGATTGCCTCCCATATGCCGAGTTCTCTTACAACAACAGCTACCAAGCAAGTTCGAGCAAGGCCCCATTTGAAATTCTATATGGCAGAAAGTGTCGTACTCCTCTCAACTGGTCCAAGACTGGTGAATGCCAACTTTTTGGCAATGACTTGATCACATAAGCTGAAGATATGTGTAAAGTCATCCATGAAAATCTAAAAGCCGCGCAATCACGCCAGAAGAGTTACTATGATAGCAAGCACCGTGACTTTGCTTTCGAGATCGGAGACCATGTCTATCTCTGCGTCTCTCCCATGAAAGGCACTCAATGCTTCGGTGTCAAAGGGAAGCTTGCCCCGAGATACGTGGGTCCTTTCAAGATCATTGGCAAAAGAGGCGACCTCGCCTATCAGCTTGAGCTTCTGTTCAACTTCTCAAATGTGCACGATGTGTTTCACATGTCATAGCTTCACAAGTGCTTCAAGACACCCGAGCGCACTATCAACTTCGAAGAGATTGACCTCCAAGAAGACTTGTCTTATCATGATAATCTAGTTGCCATTCTTGAAGAGACTAAGTGCAAAACTCGCAACAAGTCGATCAAATTCCTCAAAGTCAAGTGGCCTCACCATTTCAACCGAGAAGCTAACTGCGAGCATGAGGATCACCTCCGTTCCAAATATCCGAAGTTCTTTCAGTCCTAGATCTCAGGTTAAGATCCTCTTGTAGTGGTGGAGAGTTGTAACATCTCGGATGTAACATTCCATAATTGTAACTCCAACTCTTGCCATTTTCGGCAATGTTATATGTTATATTCTCCGTGGTTGGGTTTTGTCCTTGTTTTGCATTTTGTTCATGTCATGCATTTCATCTCATGTCATCATGTGCATCTCATTTGCATTCGTGTTTGTCTCTTGCATCCAGTCATTTTCCCCGTTGTCCGTTTCGCAATCCGACACTCACACATGCACCTGTTGCACCTCTCAGATCTCGTTTCGTGAGCGGGAGAAAAAAATTCTCAGAATGGGCCGAGATTTTTCGAGTGGCCTTGGTATATCACCGGTAGGCCGCCTGTCAAATTTCGTTCCATTTGGAGGTCGTTTGATACCCCAACGGTTAACCATGTAACCACTGAAACCCCTCTCTCTTTGCAGCCCAGCACCCCTTCACAACAGCCCACTAGCCCATCTAAACCCCCTCCATGCTCTCCGTCATTGGATCACAATCGTGTGGGCGAAAACCGCACCTCAAAAGCCCTCTCCTAGCTTCCAGAATCTATAAATAGGCCTTCCCCCTCTGAAATCACGGGTCTAACCCTAGCCTTCCCCTCATCCGCGCTGCTGGACACGTCCGTCGATGGCCGAACGCGTCCAGCCGCCGCGCCGCAAACACTCCGCGCCCGCCATGTGTCGTCGCCGCCTCCCACCATCGCGCGGGCCCGCGAGCCCGAGGACAGCCCGCCCGGGCCTGAGCGCCTCCGCTGCCAGCGCCGCGCGTCCACGCCTCCCACGTCGTCGCCGCCTCGGGGAAACCCGAGGTATTTGGTATATACCTGTAGGCTGACCCATCCGAACGTGGCCTGAGACGAGATACGCGCTGCTATTATCAGGGTGTCGGCACGCTGTGAGGTCTTGTTGGACTAGTTTTACCATTGTCGAAATGTCTTGTGCACCGGGATTCCGAGTCTGATCGGAGGGTCCCGCGACGGAGGATTGTCTCCGCGGATCGTGAGCTTGTCATGGGCTAAGTTGGGACACCCCTGCAGGGTTTAAAGTTTCGAGAGCCGTGCCCGTGGTTATGTGGCAGATGGAAATTTATTAATATCCAGTTGTAGAGAACTTGACACTTGACTTAATTAAAATGCGTCAACCGCGTGTGTAACCGTGATGGTCTCTTTCCGACGAGGTTCGGGAAGTGAACACGGTGGGGTTATGTTTGAACGTAAGTAGTTTAGGATCACTTCTAGCTTACGTCCGTTGCGTAGATTCTCATCTTACTCTTGCACTCGTATGTTAGCCACCATATTTGTTTAGTGCTTGCTGCAACTTCATCATATAACCACATCTTACCTTTGAGCTTAAATAGTCTTAATACCGCGGATTTTGAGATCGTTGAGTCCTCGTGGCTCACAGATACTACAAACACAGTTGCAGGTACCGATGAGACTAATGCGGGTGATGCCACCGAACTCAAGTGGGAGTTCGACGAAGACCTTGGCCGTTACTATGTTTCCTTTTCAGATGATCAGTAGTGGTGCCCAGTAGGGTCGATCGGGACTTAGCTTGGGTGGTTGTCTTTTATTCGTTTGATTCTGTCCGTAGTCGGACTTTGTGATCTTCTTGAATGATTGTATAACTTGATGATATTGTGTGATTTTGTGGCGATTGTAAGCCAAAACTCGTATTATATCTATTTAGTACATGAGATGAGCAAAGATACAACCACTCTTGTGACCATACCAATTTGCGCTTATACCCCAAGTCGTGCCTCGACACGTGTGGAGTATAGTCGCATATTAGGCGTTACATACTGCTTCCTCCCGATGGACATGAATTTATGATTCATCTCCTTCTTGGTGTTGTAGACTTTTGGTCGTGGGTAGTTGGCCTATGTGCCCTTGTTAAACTGTTATCTGCTCTTATTACCCCGTTGTGGCTGGTTTGTCTGATACTTAATTTTGCTCTGCTGGTTTCAAAACTTTGTCTGGTGACTTTATCTATAAATTGTGTGCATGCCTTTTCTCTAAAAAAAAGAGCGATCGCACCAGTGACATGCGCTAACCTCGCATCATTGCCCACGCGGTCGAGGATGCTGGGTAATACCTGCGATCATACCTGGCACACAAACGACAACACCTCTCCACCCAAGGTTGCCGCCTCGGCGTACCAAAATCCCTCCGCACGATACCTCACTGCTACCCTCACGACAACACCTCTGCACGACATAAACCCCAATCGCCCTCGAGTCCTCCGCGCGGGGGGGGGGGGGGGGGGGGGTCGTGTAGTCATGGTTGCCCCATTAGCAAATTTTGAATCGATCTAACCATATTATTGACTACCTTAAAATGAAAACCACATTAACATAATATTCAATATTACTTTTGTGTGTGAATGTTCATGGAAATCAGAATAAGGTGATGGTCCTTGGCAAAAAATTGTAAAGAAAAAAACGATCAACGTAATGGTGAAATATAGGGTGGGCTTTAGGTCCATGAAACAATTTCAGAATATTCTCTAAGGGCCCATGTGAGTGTCATGACATGATGCAGGAAAGTTGATTCCTGCCTCAGAAGTGGAGGAGAGCTTAGACCCCTTTATAAAGGTTTCTCTTCCACGTGCTATTGGAGCTTGAGAGGAGGAGGAGTTCCCCCGCGCTCCTCCTCCACTGCCTGCCTCACCCGCTCAGGCCTATGTCATGTGTGTGCTTATCTTTTGCCAGGCAAGAACAAATAATTAATTCATAATTAGTTACGAGTCATTTACACCCACACCACGAATGTTGAGACATCATATCATGGGTTATTGCCGACTTGGGTGTGTGTCAACCCACGACCTCCCTACCATGAGGGACTATACATTGGAGGCCTTGATAACCCTAGGCGTCACCCAGATCAGATCGCATCTGCTATATCTCCTCGCGCACTGCCTACCATCGTTATGCTCACTATTGCTACTGTTGGTGATCCCATCCCGCCCACCATATGCACGTCTGTATGGGAGACCAGGCCTCCGGAACCCTACCCTTTACGATCCTGCATCGGGAGAAGGGCGACTAGGTTTTTTGGGGACCGTCTCCTATGACTACTCGCTGTTGTTGTCTTCGTCCACTACTTCGTCTACGTCCCTGTCACCATCGACATCACCATGTCCACTGAAGCGAAGAAGAACGCTGCCGAGAAGAAGGTTGTCAAGGAGACTATTAACATCGCCGCTGCGGCTATGACTTGGCCAACTAGAAGGTATAATTCATTTATCCCTCTTCTGTTTATACCTGTGTTGGTCGTACTTTTTGTTTGCATAGATATGTCTATTGTTTGTGTAGTACAAGTTTATACCCCCCCCCCCATTGTACAAGTTTCAAAAAAACTCTGCACATAATTTACACATAAAACGTTTTTTTATAATATGCAACAATAAGTATATAATAGTGGCATTTTAACAAAAAAATCTAACAATAAATGGATTAGACCTTGTATAATGGTAGGTGCTTAGGGAGGTGTTTACAAAAATAAACCATTCTTAAGCAGCAATGACTATTTCTACAGGAGAGACGCCTAGTTAAGTGTCAAACCTCTACAAATAAGCACCGATGCTTAAAGAAATATTGGTTTATTTCTCTAAGCACCTCCTCTAAGTACATTGCAATTACAAGGTCTTAGTGTCATAGGCATTACCCTTAAAAAATAAATAAATAATAAAAAATAAAGTTTTGTAAGAAAGAATGAGTTGATGACATTGGTATTACCCTTTAAGTATAAAAAATAAAAAATAATAGTACACATAATGACAAAATTTGCACATAAATTACAAGCAAACATCATTTTTATATATGCATCAATAATCATATAATAGTGATATTTTCACAAAAAAAAAATCTAAGAATGATTGAATTAGTGGCATTGGTATCACCCTTAAAAATTAAATAAAATCTAAAAAAATCAAAATAATGAAGTTTTATAATAAAGAATCAATTATTGGCATTGGTATTACCCTTTAAGTATAAAAAATAAAATATATTAATACAAAATAATGAAAAAAATCACATAATTACAACGAAACTTTAATTTCATATATGCAAGAATAAGCATATAATAGTGAAATTTTCGCAAGAAAGAAATATTCTAAGAAGAAAGGAAATAGGGTCATTGGTATTAACCTTAAAGAAGATCTGAAATGAAATAAAAAAAACTTAAGAAAGAAAAATCATTATTTTGTTTCTTAGTGGAATGAATTACTTAAAGAGCAACACCAATGTCACTAATTCATCCCACTAAGAAACAAATAATGAAATAAAAAACTTCATTACTTGGGATAAATTAGTGACATTGGTATTGCTCTTTAAGAAGAAAGAAAAAAAAGCTAAACAAATAATGATTTTTTGCATGCAATTTACAAAGAAGTTGGTTTTTTTTATAATATGCAAGAATATACTCCCTCTGTTCCGAATTACTTGTATTAGATTTGTCTAGATACGGAGGTATCTAGCACTAAAATGAGTTTAAATACATTCGTATCTAGACAAATCCAAAACAAATAATTCGGAAGGGAGGGAGTACATGGCAAAGACACAACAAAAGGGTGACATTATACCAAAAATATATGTTGCATCGGCCGCGGGCGAGTAGCCGTCGCTCTCCTCGGCCCGCGACGGCACCTCGAGCCAGTCCACGGAGAGAGACAGCCCGGAGCGCTGCGGAGGCCTCATTCTTGGCGTCTGGACAGGAGCTCGCATGACTCTGCTCTGGATCCGTTGCTGCTGCGGGGTTTTGACTGCCCGCGACGGCACCTCGAGCCAGTCCACGGAGAGAGACAGCCCGGAGCGCTGCGGAGGCCTCATTCTTGGCGTCTGGACAGGAGCTCGCATGACTCTGCTCTGGATCCGTTGCTGCTGCGGGGTTTTGACTGCCGGGACGTGGAATGAGATAGAAGAGAGGGGACGAGTGAAAATGGATAAGATAGGAGTGAGGGCGGTAGAGGGCTTCTTTTTTTCGTCCGAGCGAGGCGTGAGATCGGGCAAACGCTTTCTATCACTGACGTGTCTACTGACGGGTGAGTCAAAATTTGTGCTCATCATCCAATGGCTGCTGGCACGTTCGGCCCTTATCATTTAGGTCTATATAAAGCTGGTTCTTTTCCTTCTGTATGTTATAATGTTGACTATTAAGAGCTTTTTCTTTTGAGGGAATGCAATCATGACTATTAAGAGCTTCATTTAACTTAAAAACGGACGGAGGAAATGAATGGGCATAATATTTTTTCCAAAAATTGTTTCCGCCAATCCATTGATTGTACTACGCTATATCTTACAATTTCCTCCTAGTGTTTCTTGTGTATATATGTACCTGGCTACTACCTAGTTACTGTTTACCCATCACCAATTGGCGATTGTGCAATGTAATCTATGTAATGGAATGGAACGGAATCTTGAAGATTTAGAGCAAGCCATCACGAGATGACCGTCTTGAGCCTGTAGTTCTTGACGATGCCACTGTACACGACGAAGTTGAGCGTGCACATTGCAGCCATGGCCCAGAAGAAGTAGTCGAGGTGGCCCTTGTTGAGGTCGTCGGAGATCCACCCGGGGCTGTCTCCCGTCGCCGTGAAGGCCTCCACGATGGCGTAGATGAAGGAGCTCATGTAGCTCCCCGGCGCGATGGTGAGCAGAGCCAGCGACGTGCACATGCTTTTCATGGTGTCCGGCGCCTCGTCAAAGAAGAACTCTAGCTGCGCGATGTAGCAGAAGACCTCCCCGCCGGCAAGGAAGAAGTACTGTGGCAGCTGCCACGAGATGCTGATCTCTTCCCCACGCGCCGCGCTGTCGAGCCGCTTCATTTCCACGAGCGCTGCCACCGCCATGGTGAGCGCCATGAGGAGCCGCCCGGCACCCATCCGCTGCAGCTGCGACGGCTCGCCGTCGCCGCTCGAGGAGAAGCTCCTCAACGCCGGCACGATCACCTTGTTGTAGAGGAGCACCCATGTCATGACGCAGATCACCTCTAAGGAGGCCAGCGACGCCGCGGGCACCGGCACCGACAGGATGGTCATTTCCATGGCGCTGCCCTGCTGCACGAACGTGGTGTTCATCTGCGCGAAGGCCGATGACACGATGACGCTGGTGATCCACACGGGCAGCAGGCGGAGGAGGATCTTGAGCTCCTCCACCTGAGTCACGGTGCACAGCTTCCACGAGGTCGCTGCCTCCGGTCTCTCCTCCATGTCCGACTCCGTGACCATGGCCGCCTTGTCGAGGAACTTGAAGTCGCTGGTGTGCGCGATCTTGGGCTGGGGCAAGTCGATCTTGTCGCTGACCTCGTAGAGGTGTTTGGCTTCGGCAGGCACCTTAATGCTGATCTTTTTGCACGCGGCAGCGACGACCTGGCAGAGGCTCTTGAGCGGCGTGCCAGCGGGCATGCGGCGCTTGTACATGGGCGTGGCGAGCACGAAGGCGGCGAAAGCGAGCGCGATGCAGGCAGTGGCGATGCCGAAGCCGAGGCCCCAGCTGATGTTCTGCTGGATCCAGACGAGGAACACGCCGGAGATGATGGGGCCGAAGCTCACGCAGAGGTAGAACCAGCTGAAGAAGGAAGCCTTGCCCTCCCGGTCCGCCGCACTGTCGTCGTCGAACTGCTCGGCGCCGAACGGCAGCAGCGACGAGCGCACCCCGCCGCACCCGATCGCCACGAGGTACAGCCCCATGAAAGCCACGGTCTGCGAGCTCAGCCCCCACGTGCCGGCGGTGCCGGCGCAGGAGGCACCCGCCGCGCACAGTGCCGCCGTGGTCGTGGGCACGAAGGCGGAGAAGGTGACGAGCATCATGCCGAGGAGGTAGACGACAAGGGAGACGAGGATGGTGTTGTAGTTGCCCCAGAAGGAGTCAGCGATGATGGCGCCGAAGACGGGGGTGAGGTAGCTGGTGCCGAACCAGGTGGCGACGTTGGAGGCGCTGGCGAGGTTGGTGCCGTGGAGGACGGTCTCCAGATACACCACCAGGTTGGTGGAGATGCCATTGAACGCGGTGCTCTCCAGGCATTCGAACACTGCACCAGAGAATTTCGAAACTTGAGTTAAACCACCAGCCTCTTCGAGCTACAATAAGAAGAACGACAATGAGAAGAACATTGAGCTTTGCTTACATAGAATCACTGCTGGTGCCTTGCTGCTGCCGCGCTTCTTGTGCTTGAGGAGCGGCACCTGCAGCTGCAGGCTATTATCCTCTTGAAACTTTGGGCCGTGACTCTGCAATGGAGACAGAATGCAGAAATCGTCAGCAACCAGAAGAGGAGGAGGAGGAAGATCGGAGGGAGGCAATTAATCGACGGTCGTTACCTCGGGCAGGAGTGTCGCGCGCTCGCCTCTCTCCAAGGCGTCCATGGCGCCGACCAGGTGATGAATTTGTTGGAAGCGGAAGTGGCCTGTGAACTTTTTCTTTCTCCAAGGCTAGCTCGCTTCCTGTCTGAACTGCTTTGGCTGCTGCTCCGTCTGCTGCTTGCTGCTGTGTTCTGCTGCCGCGGAGGTTTATATAGCAGGTTCAACTTGGACGGGATCCATCCATTGGCTGGCTAACATTCAAATCTCACCAACACGTGCGTGCGCCGCCTGCCTGTGCATACTAGTCCACGACTCTGCAAGGCCAGAAATTTCGACGCAGCAGGAGGTGGCTAGCTAGGTGCATGCAGCAACTCATTCACCGGTCTCCGGTCTCCAGAGTGCGTGCCATGTCGGATCATTGCGTCTACAAGGTTAGATTACTGTATTTATCTACACACGTGGTAGTTTGCTTTGCTTGGCGCCGGAAAGGAGACTGAAGTTATCGTTGGAAAAGAGTCCATGTCATCGTCCTGTGGCGCGGTAGGTGCCAAGAGGAGCAGAGGCTTCAGTTTCAGAGTTGTTCTTTCCTTATCTAGCAGGCTGCAATTGGATACTATACACGACTTTTCCTTATCCAGATTGATACTACAGTAGTACTCCGTAAATTTGAACAGTTCTTGCCTCATTGTCCGTGCACAGTCGTTGCTGAACGGCGATTCCAGCTCTCAAGTCATATCTGCTCAATTGAGTTAGCTCTTCCTCATTCAGGCATTCTCCACAAAACCACGAGGGGGTTCTAAAGAAGCTGACTCGTCTAGTCTCTAGTGTAGTTCTTACTCTTCTCTTAATTAATCGGAAAAGAAACCAAGGCTGCTGTTTTTCCTCAAAAAGGTTTCTTATCTCCCCTTTTATCATATCGTGCCAAGTGCAATGTTCCTCTCATATAACGTGTAGTATTCATTCTGAATCTATTGGATCTGATGGTGTGCCTGCTCATCAGAGCCTATGCTTCTTACCTCTTCTGAATCTATTTCTACCATTGTAATATACTCCTAAACTAAACAAGCACTGCCATCTCAGGCTAGCGCGCATGGTTGCATAGTTGGGATTACGTACTAGACGTTACGCGTCATTTCCACGGAATTTGTAATTCATCCCACAGTTTCAACGCCCCTATAAAAGGCACACCTATGTCCCCGTTCGCGTCAAGTTAGTAGTGTGACGATCAATAAAGTAGGTAAGGAAAACAAAGTAAATAGTTCATATAACCGGAAATCATCAGGCAGAGACGCGAGACTGGCAGACGTATTGCAGGTGGCAGTTGGGGTCAGTTAATGCGTATACGTGACGGGTACGAGACAGCGTTGTGGAGGACGTTGGTGCGGACGTCGGAAGAGGTTTTGACGACGATTTGGCAAAGTGCCGTTCGCGCTCGGTTCTGTACCTCTTGTTCGCGCTCGGCAAGAGATGCAACGCCTCGTTCTTAAATAAAGGTTTGTTGGTGCTGAGCCCAGCGCGCTCATGCTATTTGAAATTCAAAGGACGAGGGATTCCCGCTCAACAGACACAGCAGCTCTTGTGATGCCACCTGGCATAATCAGTTGCGTTTGGAATTTAATGATTGTAGGGTTCAGCAGAGGGATCAGTGATAATGTGCAATGGGCATCAATATATGACGTGAAAAATAAAATATGGAACTGAAAACACATCTGAAATTCAACAGGTCATTACATAATGAGGTGCAAACACAAGAGATGGCACACAGAGATCGACGCAGCATGTTATTACACAGATTTATCAATTATCGGCTGCGGAGCCCTCAAGAACAGGTTTATTACACAGATTGAACAGACGATCTCAAATCAGACTGGTGAGTGCATTCATGTCCATGTTAGTTGTCCCAGCAACATATAAAACAACCTTTGGCTTATTGCAGGTGTTTCTCCTGTGGCCACCGACACCACATATAGAGCATTTAGTCTCGTTCCTTTCTTTCAGTGGAAGACCTCCTCGTCGCGGACAAGTTGTGCTCTTGTGACCAGGTTCTCGGCATATGCTGCAGAAGCGAGTGCGTTTGCTCGTGCCACACCTATCGACATCTTCAGCAGATGTGCGTTGCTTCATCCTTTTGCTTTTTGCACCCCGGTCATCATACGGAGGCTTATCTCTGCTATTTGTTGGTCGCGCGGCTTTCCTTTTCCGCTCAGGTGGTTTCAGTCCTATGAAATCCCCGATAGCACTGCCTTCTGCATCACTAACGTTCCCGCTTGTGTGTGCAATTGCTGGAACAATTTCTTTTACCGTATCCTGCATGCATTTTGTGTGTGCAAACTATCTCCTGCATGCATTTTGTTCTCTCAACATTTAGATGGCTCTTGTCGTATCTCACTCCGAACCCAACCTCCCATGAATATAGATTGTAGTAGTCGTAAGCTTCCCCAGCGTATCGAAACTGGCTCCCATAGCAGGAACTATCACAGTTTCGGTTTTTTTCTCTGCATAGATTCGTATTGTTAGCTCCAATGCACTCATCCTGGCAGCACATGGGGGCCATTCATCAGGCACACGCCCAACACGGATTCTGCATTTTCCACATTATATTTTTTCAGAACCATGCCTTAACTGGTTTTTCAGTTCATGTGATTAACATATATAACGCTAGCAGGCGGCAGGCCAGGCAAGGACGAGGTTCTCCAAGCAGATTAAAATGATATTAACTGCGAGGAACACAATGCAGTGGATCCTTACCTTCGCGTCCAGCCAGGGGCTTCAGGGTCGTCCTTCCCTGTAGATTGCTCGGACGCCGGCACCGACAGGGCAACCCCCTGACAAGTGCTGTTCAAATCTGTTTCCACTACTGCCATGGCATCTCCTGCTTCGCCAATGCTTGAGTCCGCAGGTCCACATATTACAGCCTGGCTTCTGCCGTGCTATACCGGCAGCTCGTCGCCGGCCAGATCCAGCAGGGGAAATCTATTTCAAATTGACAAGCAGAGCGAAAACACACTGAAGTACCATTTGGGATGGCAGGAAAAATAGTTATTGCGGCTTGCAAGGCATACCTGTCAACTAGATCCGATAAGAACTCCAATTCCTCGTCTCTGGTGATCCTAATCTCCATAGCCATGATCTTGGACATCGATAACTGCCGAACGATCGGCCTGGGGATACCCCAGCCCGAACGAGTCGTTTGTGCTGGGAGAGTCGCTGGAACGAACGAACTCGTTCGGTAGAAGTACCCCTCTAGCCCGAACCATCCCACGTCAGATAAACTTGTCGCTAGCAGGGACAACGATCTGGCTCTTCCCCTTCGGCGGACCAGCCCAAAAATGGGGGAAGCCCAAAAACGTCATTGCCTACAAGAATAAAAAAAACAAAGAATTTATATGTTAATAAAAAAACAAAGATTGCCTGGTTTTTAGAAACTTTCAAAATTTTACACACCGTAAAAACACATCTTAATTTGCCATGGCAAAAACACATCTTAAATTGGCATGGTAAGAGTATATGTTAGTTGCCATGGTACATGGATTAAACTTGGTCATTTAATGTCCTGGTCCATGAAATAAGTTTGCCATGTTGAAAGAGATAAAAAAATAATCCAAATTTCAAGAAAATGGTGGAAAACTATTCAAATGATGGCAAGTTTGCCATGATTTAAAAACTTTCATAACTTGCCATGTTTTATGTACATTTTCTCTAGTTTGGTGAATGAACTAAGCCATGCTGTGATAATTTGTAAATAATCTAAGAAATTGCCATGTTTTGCTAAACATCATGATTAGAAATTTCCATGTATAGACCAAAATCCTAAAATTCTGTACTACTCACATGGCAAATTTAGTAACTAAATCACGTCAAAAGTGTGTGCTACTCTGATTTTAGTGTAGCATGGCAATTTTTAGGGATTGTTTCATACACAAGCATCTTGGCAAACTGTGTTCAAAAAGCTCATAGTACTCATCATCTAGCAGGTCGTAGTCATCATCCAGCAGGTAGATTAACTCCTAGCAAAATCATCAGACGTGATTACAGGCGCACCTTATTCCAGTGACAAAAGAGAGTAGATGAACACCTCCCCGCCGCAGCTCCTCCACTGGCGCTGGTGGTTGTGCAGTAGCAGGCCGCGCTTGCACGCCACGGCGGTCGATTCGGCCATCTCCTCAACCCACGGGTGGAGTCGACGGAGGCGACAGGGGCGCACCGATGCAGGAGGTTGACCAGGGGCGAGCAGGAGCAGGATCCACTCAGATCAGAAGCGGGAGCGGCTGCCAACAGAAACAGAAGTAGCCGCCGGCTTCCCTCGGCGACCGCGTGAGACGAGGAGAGCACCCAGCCCTCGCCCCCATCACTAGCCGCTCCCTCCGCCTCTGGTGCCGCGACTCGGCAGCTTCCATAGCCGCCCGCCGCAGCCATCCCACATCCTCACCACCGCATCGCGCGAGGCAGGCCATCGTTCCCCCCACGAGCAGCACCTCCACCGCGACTCCACCCCGCATCGGGATCCCGTGGAGGGCGAGACCGCTCTCCCTGGCGTGGTGCCCTGCCCCGCACACGAGGCCGCCGCCAGGGCCTGTCGTGCTCCTCCCCGCGAGGCCGCCGCGGGAACTGTGTGGCTTCTTGCCGCGCGGCGGAGGCAATGGTCGTCGGGCGGGAGATGTTGTACGAAGGCAACGGCACGCAGCTGCACTGCGGTGGCCGGATATGGCGCATGGTTAGCGGTGGCTATGGTGTCGATTTGTGCGGCGGCGAGCAAGGTGGGGAGGGGAACAGATAGGATAAGAACGTCGTCACGTACAATTCCATCTCATCTGTACCAATGGTACAACAATATCCTGTACCGATATGCACATGTTATCATGCACGGGTCCGTCTCCGCACGTCCGTTTTAGTCGTACTCCGTTTCTTGGTATATATATACGGCCGTATTAAAATACAGTAGGAAACGCGGCCGTATTAAAATACGTTAGTTAAACTCCGCGTCATCTCCACTCTCTTCATATAACTTCGGGTCTATGTTCTACCGGTTTCCAGCATCGATGGGCCAACAAACTCGGAGGTAACATGGAAAATTTGCAACTCTAACGCCATCCGGTTCATGCTTACCAGCACATTTCTTGTGTTTATTGACAGTTTCTTGCCTCCTTTCCATCACAATTCACAATTGAACTTCCAGATTCTGTGCAGCCATCTGCACCGCAGTTGTAAGGAAATTTTCGTTTTGAGTTTGTAGCTTGCTTGAAGCAGTCAAAGTTGATGAGAGAATTGATTTGCCACGTGAATTAAACTAACCCTAAATAGAGGGTTTAACTAACCTAATTAGCTGGGGTCCCAGTAGTCAGCGCCTCAGTGGCTAGTTAACGGAGTCGTTAGCGGCTAATTAAACAGCGACACGTCAGCCGGCCGGGGTTAGCCGCCGGCGACAATCCCGCGCGGCGGAATACCATCGAGACGGTGATACGGGCGTCGGCTGGATGTGCCATCGAGGCGGAGTACCATCGAGGCACTAGGGGATGGCTAGCGATGGCGATCTACACGGCGGCGGCAGCGAGATCTCAGCCATGGCGGAATAGCTAGCTAGGGCTCGAGCGCGAGAAGGAGAACAGGAGGAAAACGGAGAGGGGCTCACGGCGCATCCGACGGCGTCGTCGGCGAGCTCGGGGAAGCGTTGACGGTGGCGAATCGACGCCGGCGATCGGCGAGCAGAGGCGGCGGTGACGAGCCCAAAGGCTTGCTGTGGTGCTCCCGGGCTCGTGTTCATCGGTGAGGAGATGCAGCGTGGCTCGGCGGAGCTTTTAGACAAGTTCGGCAGGCGAGGCGACGGCGGTGGGCGCGGTTGTTCACGGCGGCGTGCTGCGGGTGCGTTCGGGGAAGAGAGCAGACAGTCACGGGCGAGGGGAACGGGCCCAGTTGGGCCTCAACCGAGTTTTTCAGGGTGGCCGGTGCAGGACGTAAAATCCATCGCTGCGCAAATTTAGTACCGTATCGGAAGTTTAATTAGGACGTGACCAGTTTATTAGATGGACTCTATCTATTGCATCGCCAACACGGGAATAATGCACGGCTGTTTAGCTGCGAAAGATGCCAAAAAGCACAAATAAAAGAGGCCACTGAGTTCAACCCGTGACCCAGCACCAAAAGATGCACACGAACGATAAGTGCACACGGATCAAAATAAATGCAGTCGTAAAAAAAATAGCGCAATTGCACCCCCGGGTTGGCACGTGCTATACATTAGCACTGGGCTTTTTGTTTGAATTCCTTTTTTAAATGGCAACTACTAGGGGCCCATCCGACCGACCCAAATTTGGATGCTCACTGCCCATCCACCCCATTTATTCGTATGTGCCTGTCGAATTTGGTTCTACCCTCTTCCGACCGACCCAAATTTGGATGGTCACTGCCCATCCACCCCATTTATTCGTATGTGCCTGTCGAATTTGGTTCTACCCTCTGTGTTGTCTTCTTCCCTCACACCCAAATCCACATCCTCACCACGCAAAGAGCATCGGACCCCCTCCCCAGCTCGTTGATTCCATGCCTCAAAGGGAGTGACTGCCCCGTCGTTGTGGTCATGGCCGCCGTAATAAATAATGTCAAAATTTGTATAAAAATTACACATAATTTGCGTCTCTTTATAATATGTGAGAATAAGCACATAAAATTTACATTGATTTTACACATAATAGTGGTATTTTCGCAAAAAAAAAGATTTACTAAGAAGTAATGAATTGTTGGCATTGATATTGCCCTTAAAAGAAGAAAGAAAATAAAATTAAAATACGAAGTTATCTTAGAAAGAATGAAAACCCTTTAAGAACAAAAATAATGAAAAAACTAAAACAAATAATGACAAAATTTGCATATAATTTGCCAAGAAATTATGTCTTTTTATAATATGCTTTCATGGTCGCGTCACCCGCCCTGCACAGACTAGCTGCATGTTGCATGCATGTGGTACTCTACGCGTGTATGCTAAGAGAATTGACTAATCCTAATTGTTTTTTTAGTTTGCCTAGGATACATCTAAATGACTCAATCAAACATGACGAGAAAAATAATATTTACACGATCTTCACCTAAGATCAATTACATAGGACTTATATATGCAATTTTATAGCACATCTAGATGTGCTTTAGCAAAACTTTTGTCTTTTTAGTCAACTCAAGTATAGCTACAGCATTGCCAAGTGTTGTTTTCTCTCCTCCTAGCATTGACTAGACTTTGAATGAACTTGGTGTTGGTGCAATCTTTCTACATTTTTTGGTTTTGTCACTGCCTTTTAGGGAGCTATGATTGCTTGTTTTTTTGTGAGCATCAGTACAGACACAAGCACTCATATACATGCGCATACACTCACCCCTATGAACGCACACACCCACACCCTGCCTCTATGAGCACCTCCGAGAGACTGAGCCGGCATATCATTTTGAGATTTACGAAGTCACCGTAGGCGCCTCGTCGTCGACGGGAACGTCTCCTCCCACTGAAAGCGTATCGCCGGAAATCCTGAAATAAATTCAGGAATAATGCGAGCACCAGGATTTGAACCCTGGTGGATTGGGGATACCACTGTCCACCTAACCAACTCAACCACATGTTGATTCGCTACGATTGCTTGTTTTGATGTTTGCTTGTAACCAGGAAACCCCTGTTTCTTGATGTGTACCTTTTGCAATTGGCGTGTAGCCGTTTCATTGGCACGTTTGTATTGGCCGGACGTGTGGTCAGGGAGGGCATCGACCGAACGAGAAGTTCTTGGACCGAACGCCCCTTGTATAGGCCTTTTGTTGTGACTAAGAAAAAGGAAAAATAAGGCCCAATTTAATCCGTGACTAAAAAACCCAGATTTGGCTGTGACAAATAAAGCCCATATTTTGACGCGATGATAAATGAAAATCTGCCATGACGAAAAAATTAGTGTAAAACTTACCATGATACATATACAAACCAATTTCCCATGGGAAAAACATTTGAACAGATTATTGTGGCAATGTATATCTTTTTTTTGCCTTTTGTCATTTTAATTACAAAATTGACGTGGCAGATGTATATAAAAATTCGCCATGATATTTTAATGAAAATTTCGATGCTCCATATAAGAAATTTGGCATTAATGTCAAATAAGAGTAGTTACGACCAAAGTTGCCGTGGCAGATGTATAATAAATTTTGCGATGGTATTTTAAGGAAAATTTGTCATGCTTTTATATAATAAATATGTCATGTATGTGAAATAGCACAAAAAATTGATAAAAAAATTCCATGACAAATGCATGTTCAAATTTGCCATGGTATTTTTTTTATCAAATTTACAATGCTTTATAAAAAGAAATTTGCAATGAATGTGAAATAATACAAAAAATGATAAAAAAATTGCGATGACAAATACATGTTTAATTTGCCATGGTATTTTCTTTTACCGAAAATGCCATATTTTGCATAATATTAGCGAGAGAAAAAAACAAGTGCATCTCAGATTGTTGTCTTATTTATTTATTGAGTTGGTTTGTCTTATTTATTTTGAATAAACCGACCTTATCCTGGAGTATTTAGATTCAAAGGAAGGTAAAAATTGATCTTATCTTGGTCCCTAAAAAGTGATCTTATCTTGGGGCCAGGAGTGTCGAGAGAAAGTGATTTTTTTTTCCGAACCATGCAGGAGAGCTTCATGCGAATTCATTAAGATTCAAGGGATACAATGCCGAATAAAGGCACAAACCATACAAGCCACACGACCCAAGCTAAAAAAAAGCTTAAAACGGCCTAAGGATCACTAGCCAAGGGTATCCCTGACTAGTAGATGACCAAACCCAGCCTAGACTACGAGTAGAGCACCACACAAGGAATGAAAGCGAGAACAATCCAATGCAAGAGAAAGAACACAACCAACTGCAACAGTACAACACGGCCCAAGAAACTACCATGACAACTACAACAACGACTAATTCGCATCGAACTTTTTCTCCCCTACGCTCCCGCTAGGGTTTTTATCCTTGTAGGCGATTGTGATCGCCTCCGAGTCTACCCCTGCTTCGAGCGATCAACTGATCTGCACGCTTCGTCGTCTTCCAGGCGGAGCCCCTAGATCGTTCCCCTGATGGCGTCCACTTCGGATGCCAATTCCGTCACGAGCGGCGGTGGCGTGGCGGCCGCCAAGTCGGACTTGGAAAACTACTTCGACCAATTGGATCTCAACAAAGAGGAGTTCGATGATGTAGAGATCGATGAGGAAGACCCTGAGATTAAAGAAAGCGTTCGGTGACTCGCCCTGGCTAGGGTTTACACCGACAAAAACTTCAGCCAATCTGCGTTTTACAGGGATATGCGTGCGGCGTGGAACCCGGCGCAGCATGTGAGGTTTTGTCCCGTTGGCCCTAACCAGTTTGTCGTCCAGGCATCATGCTTGGGGGATTGGGAGCGCATGATGATGCAGGGACCATGGCTGTTCCACAACTGGGCGGTGTTGATGTGCCCATATGATGGGTTTAGTAGAGCGGAGGATGTAAGCTTCGTTCATATGCCGATCTGGCTCCAGATCCACAAGTTACCTGACCCTTATTGCAAGAAGAACATTATGGAGAAGCTATTAAAGGGAGCAGGCGATATCATGGAGATGCGCCTGAATGGAAACACGAGGGGGGGGTTACATAAGGGTGCGTGTGAATCACGACATTCAACAGCCTCTTACGCAATTTGTTAGTATCGTTCGAGCAAAGGAACGTCAGGTGTATCTGGTCCGGTATGAAAAATTAGCCAGGTTTTGCAAGATGTGTGGCCTTGTTGGTCATGAGCATAAGGAATGTGGACGAGGGATCCATGATGAGAAGAAGCTCAAATATGGAGACTGGCTGTTGATTAATCCATCGAAGTGTTCCATCCTCTTCTCATAGCATTGCTTGCCAATGGTTGCAGCTGGGGTAAAGAGAATTTTGGAGATTACGCAGGAGGTATTTGAGCCAAAGTACCTAGGCCTGCCTGTGACGGAAGGTAGAATGCATAAAGGTAAATTTGAAACTGTTCAAGAAAGATTACACAAGAGATTGATTGACTGGAGTGAGCAATATATGTCTCCAGGAAATAAATAGATCCTAATCAAGGTTGTTGCTCAGGCTATTCCAGCCTATGTGATGAGTGTGTTTAAGCTCCCAGCTTCTGTTTGTGATGAGCTTACCCGCTTGATGCGTCAGTACTGGTGGGGCATTGAGAAAGGGAAGAGTAAGATGGCATGGCTTAGTTGGGACAAGATGAGATTACCTAAAACTATGGGAGGCATGTCTTCAGAGATATGAGGGCTTTTAATCAGGCGTTACTTGCTAAAAAAGCCTGGCGCCTGATACGTCTCCAACGTATCTATAATTTTTGATTGTTCCATGCTATTATATTATCAACCTTGGATGTTTTATACACATTTATCTGCTATTTTATATGATTTTTGGGACTAACCTATTAACCTAGAGCCCGGTGCCAGTTTTTGTTTTTTCCTTGTTTTAGAGTATCGCAGAAAAGGAAAATCAAACGGAGTCCAATTGACCTGAAACTTCACGGAACTTATTTTTGGACCAGAAGAGTCCCGGGCTGCCCACGAGGGTGGGGGGACGCGCCCACCCCCCTGGGCGTGCCGCCCTGCCTCGTGGACAGCCAGAAGATCCACCGACGTACTTCTTCCTCCTATATATACCCATATACCCTAAAAACTTCGAAGAGTAGAATAGATCGGGAGTTCCGCCGCCAGAAGCCTCCGTAGCCACCGAAAACCAATCTAGACCCGTTCCGGCACCCTGCCGGAGGGGGAATCCCTCTCCGGTGGCCATCTTCATCATCCCGGCGCTCTCCATGATGAGGAGGGAGTAGTTCTCCCTCGGGTCTAAGGGTATGTACCAATAGCTATGTGTTTGATCTCTCTCTCTCTCTCTCGTGTTCTTGAGATGGTACGATCTTGATGTATCGTGAGCTTTGCTATTATAGTCGGATCTTATGATGTTTCTCCCCCTCTACTCTCTTGTAATGGATGGAGTTTTCCCTTTGAAGTTATCTTATCGGATTGAGTCTTTAAGGATTTGAGAACACTTGATGTATGTCTTGCGTGGGATACCCGTGGTGACAATGGGGTATTCTATTGATCCACTTGATGTATGTTTTGGTGATCAACTTGCGGGTTCCGCCCATGAACCTATGCATAGGGGTTGGCACACGTTTTCCTCTTGACTCTCTGGTAGAAACTTTGGGGCACTCTTTAAAGTACTTTGTGTTGGTTTGAATAGATGAACCTAAGATTGTGTGATGCATATCGTATAATAATCATACCCACGGATACTTGAGGTTACATTGGAGTATCTAGGTGACATTAGGGTTTTGGTTGATTTGTGTCTTAAGGTGTTATTCTAGTACGAACTCTATGATAGATTGAACGGAAAGAATAGCTTCGTGTTATTTTACTATGGACTCTTGAATAGATCGATCAGAAAGGATAACTTTGAGGTGGTTTCGTACCCTACCATAATCTCTTCGTTTGTTCTCCGCTATTAGTGACTTTGGAGTGACTCTTTGTTGCATGTTGAGGGATAGTTATATGATCCAATTATGTTATTATTGTTGAGAGAACTTGCACTAGTGAAAGTATGAACCCTAGGCCTTGTTTCAACGCATTGCAATACTGTTTGTGCTCACTTTTATCATTAGTTACCTTGCTATTTTTATATTTTTAGATTACAAAAACCTTTACCTACCATCCATATACCACTTGTATCACCATCTCTTCGCCAAACTAGTGCACCTATACAATTTACCATTGTATTGGGTGTGTTGGGGACACAAGAGACTCTTTGTTATTTGGTTGCTGGGTTGCTTGAGAGAGACCATCTTCATCCTATGCCTCATACAGATTGATAAACCTTAGGTCATCCACTTGAGGGAAATTTGCTACTGTCCTACAAACCTCTGCACTTGGAGGCCCAACACGTCTACAAGAAGAAGGTTGTGTAGTAGACATCAAGCTGTTTTCTGGCGCCGTTGCCGGGGAGGTTAGCACTTGAAGGTATATCTTTAGATCTTGCAATTGAATCTTTTAGTTTCTTGTTTTATCACTAGTTTAGTTTATAAAAGAAAACTACAAAAAAATGGAATTGAGTTTGCCTCATACGCTTCATCTTTTTAATATCTTTTGTGAGTATGATGGAAAGGAAAATTGTGCCAAAGTGTTAGAAGAAGAATGCATTAAAATGTTTGGCACTAAATCTTTGAATGATGAGCATGATTGCAATGTTATTAGTATGAACTCTTTGAATATCCATAGTACTAATGATGATTGCACTAGTTATGATGAAAATGTCTCCTATAAACATGTCAATTTTTGTGGAGTGTATTGGGTTTGTAAGTACACACCAAATAGGGAAGATAGATATTGCAAGAGGCATAAGCATTTAGAAACTAAATGGTTGCAAGAAAGGCTAAATGTTAGTGCTGAAAATTTAAAATTTCTTAGCCATACTTGTGAACTTTGCAATGAACATGGTCATTTAAATATCAAATGCAAATTGTTTCATGATCGAATCGTGTCCAAAAATTGTGATGACTTGATTTCCCTTGCACATTATAATGAACTTAGTTTACTTTTGGGTTATGAAGAAATGAAACGTCAAACAAAGATTATTCCAGAATATAACCTCGAGAAATTCCTCGATATTGATCTAGAAGAAATTTATATGTATTGTGCGGTGAATTGCATTGAAAATCCTTATATTGCCAATTATATTATGAAAAGAAAACAAATAGAAGATGAAGAGAATACTAATGAAAGGGAAGAGACTTCCCAATATCCTCCTATTATTTCTCATGATGAATCAGGTAACGAGGAGGAGCCTTCTATTCAATCAATCTCATTAATAAGGAGCTCCAAAAAGAGGGTTGAACCCACACATGATGTGAAGAAGAAAAATAAAAGACGGAGAAGCAAAGGTAAAAAGGTATCCCTCTGTAACATCCCAAAATTCTAAATTTTGGAATGTTATAATAAATAGATAGATTGATTGATTGTTTGATTGTTGTGTGATTGATTGAGTGAAATTCGTAACTTTTTGAAAGTTAAATGAGAGGGAATAAAAGGACTTTCCCAAACTTTCATTTTTTGCATTTATGATCTCCGTGAATTCAAAATCTTTTCACCACGAAACCCTAGAGAGAAGATAACATGACTTTTTCCATTTATTTAAATGAAAAGGGGTGTTGAAAATATTTGAATTTCATTTGAAAATATTTCTAGTTCTGAAACTTTAAACAACTCAATGATTTTCACGAGAGAAGATAAAATGACTTCTTCGAAACATATGAAATATGAGTTGGGAGTTTCAAAGAAACTCAAATTTAAAATCCATTTGAAATAATTGTTTTTCAATTTGGGTTAATTGAGTTTTATTCAAATTATTTTTCTCCAAAAACAAAATACATGGAAAATAGGGTAACATGATTCCCTACAATAGATAATTGGAGAAAAAATTATTTGAAATCATTTTGGTATT
Organism: Triticum aestivum; assembly: GCF_018294505.1. Lineage (NCBI taxonomy): Eukaryota > Viridiplantae > Streptophyta > Magnoliopsida > Poales > Poaceae > Triticum > Triticum aestivum. Next base: position 496,329,295 of record NC_057809.1, on the reverse strand, counting down.
TTTAAAATGATTTTTATTGGATTTTATTAGGGCAGTAGCACTCTTTGAATTATCTGAATTTGTGTGGATTTTATATGGCATTATAAAAATGTTCATGCCGTAGAAAATCTTTTTCTGAAAATTTTGATATATTATATGCCTATATAATATATTTGTTTTATTCTGTTTTTATTTGTCTGAGAAAATGTTTTATTTAAAAAAAACTCTTCGGATCGACTGGGCCGAAGCCCAGCCGGCCCAGCACCGCGCCGGCCCACCCCGGGTCGTCCCTGATCTCCAGCGGGAGACCCGCCCGACCACGTCGCCGGAGGCCGCCTCGCCCACGACTCCGCCGTCGCCTCCGTTTGCCCCTCCTCCACGCGCTCCCCTCCCCCTATAAAGTCGCCACCCCGGGCCCCGCCTCTCTCTCTGCCGTGCCGCGCCGCCCCTCCCGCAGATCACCGCCACCGCCGCAAGCGAGCCGCCCTGCCGCCTAGTCCACCGCCCTGCCACCTAGTCCGCCGCCCCGCCTCGCTGCTCGCACGCCTCACCATCGCCCCGCGCAGCCGCCGTCACCCGCACGTCGCCGGAGCCGCGCCGTCTCGCCGGAGTTAACCGCCGTCGCTCACCGCCGTCGAGACGAACCGGTACAAACCGCCCCATCCGGTTTATTGTTTTAGTTCAGTTTTCTTTTCGGTTAGTTAGGTTTAGATCGGTTTTTATTTTTAGTTAGATTTATTTAATAGACGTTCATTAGTTAGGGTTCGGTAGTGAACGAGTTCGTTCATTAGCGTTCTGTAGCGGGCGTTCGCTCGGTAGAGTTTTTCTTTTTCTTTTTAGTCAAGGATCTATCCGTAATTAGTTTCTTTACCATTTAGCCCCTGATCTTCAAACCTTCGTAACTTTTCACTCGTTTGTCCAAATCCAACGAAACCAATGCCCACTTCTTCGTTATGATCTCCTCTATCCAGTAATCCAACTCAAACATGTTTTTAAAACTTTAAAATTTGAATTAGATCAGATTTAGATTCAAACTTTGTTTGATCATAACTTGAGTTTCGTAGCTCCGTTTCAGTTGATTATTTTTGCAATCGAAGCTCTTGACCTAAACTTTCTGGTAAGGCCAAATTCACATAATTTTGGTACTGTTAGAAATTGTTTTATGTTGCAAGACTTATTTTCTTGGTTTTGAAGTTTTCCGAATCGTCTTCTTCGATCTTTCTGATCTTTTGAGTGATTGCTTATGTGTGGTTCCTATTGCTTGCTTACGATAGATTGACCGGAGTGAGACGAGTAGAACTATCAAGAGTTTTGAGTGAGAATCATCTTCATCAACATTGTAGGCAAGTTCACACTTTGATCATATCCCTTTCATACCCAGTTTTTATGCATTAGTTTCACCCTCAAACATTGCATGAGTAGGATTGATAACATGTGGGTATTGGGAAGTAGTTGATGAGGTAGGAACCTATTGCCCTGCATTCAAACCTTGGGAGTTACTATTACGTTATGCTTATATTGCCATGCTATGCTCGTAGACGTGGATTGGGTTTGAGAGTATTTCATGACAGATGTGAGATTGTTAATTAATGGTTTACTTAAGGTGGCAACTTTAACACACACCTGGGTGGATTGAGGCACCTGGGTATTCTAGTGATTGCTTGTCTAGGCACCTGGGTATTCCAGTGATTGCTTGTCTAGACACCTGGGTATTCTAGGATTGCCTGTTTTTTTATGGACCGCCACCCAGGCTCAAAGGGATCATGAGATTATTCATACTAGAAACTTCCGTGTGCAGCCACAAGCTACTATGGGCTCTAGCATAGTTGATTAAGTCATGCGAACTCTTACAGTGGTAGACTAGCAGATGTAGGGGAAAGTAGGTGTAACGGTCTACCCGATCGTAAGGTGCTAGCGCTTCTGAAAGACTATGTCTCGGTCATCTGTTTCTCAAACACCATGTAGTGCAAGAATCCCAATGGAGGAGATCGAGTCTTGTGGGGAAAAGTGCTCAAACCTCTGCAGAGTGTATAAATTAATCATGATTAGCAGTGTCCCCGGTTATGGACATCTTGAGTATCTAGTACTTGGATTATCATGTGAATCTCATCATGTTCCTTTAAGTTAATTTTGTTGGGTTTAATGATGTTACTTAATTGGGATTGAGAATGCTGTCAACCATTCTCAATGTTTAACAACCACCATGATAGTTAAATAAAATTATTCCTTTCCAGTAGGGAAAAATTGGCTTTTCACAAAAACTATAACCGTAGAGCTTTTCCACCAGCCAAATATGCATGTAGTGATAGCCTTTATTCATCATTCTCTATGGTGTGAATTTGCCAGTACATTCAATGTACTGACCCTTTGTGGCTGCAATGTCTCATGTTGCAGGATTATCGTACGACGAGTAAGTGATACGTTAGGGTTACGATTTCTACACTCAACTTTGCCGTTGGCATTGATGGGAATCCACAACCTTGTTACTTCCGCTATTTGGATTGAGGTAATAGTATTTTACGTTACTTTATACATGTGATTTACCTCTGTTATAAATCCTCGAGTACTGTGTGTGTCAGCATACCGATCCAGGGATGACACTTAAGCACAGATACTTGACCGTCTGAGGTCGTGTCGCTACAAGATGGTATCAGAGCACATGTTGACTGTAGGACGTGACCCTAGAAATTGACAATCCCATAGGAAAGATTTTCTCTACAACTTCATTTTCAAAAGATCTTTTACTTCTCTTCTCTTATGAGCTTATTCAAAAAATCCTTTTTAGTGAGACTATACCCTTTTCCCCTTTTGACCACACGAAGATTCGACTGATGAGACCACTCCAAGAAGTACAAGATATCGGACAACCAAGACCATTCGGAATGAAGAGGATTTTACCATACATGATGATAATGGAAACTACAACTGTTGAAGACTCTGAAGACTAGGAGAATTTGAAGACTCCGAAGAATTTCCAGATTTGTGTGACCTAGGAAGGCTACCCTTATGGAACTTGGCAGACTATGGAAGTTGTCAATACCCGAGATCAAGGTGTATCGGAGAAAGACCGGAGCATGGAGAGTTAAAAACTCAAAGTTCTGTCAAGGAAAACCCTAAGGCAGGAGATATCAACTATGGAGAGATAGCTCATGGAAATGGAAAGAGCAGAACCACGGATATCCATGAGGTTATCGCCCGCTGATACTATTGTCACTGTGCTGAGTTAAGGATGCATTTCTTCAAAATGGTTTGGATGGAAGAAGGCTGATGAAGCACCTATCAGCAAAACATGAAGTTTTAACCTAGGCCGGTGTATCACCAGGATCTGGAGTAATACATCAAGAAGTTTAAGATGGACTTGTAGGAAGTCATATCTGACAAGGAGGCCATTCGTGAAGAACTTAGGACCCAAAAGCTGAAGTAGCCAAATGGGAGAAATAAAACCTCGAGATACCAGAGATTTGTCAGGAACTAAAGGACAGTAGGACCATGGATCATGCCAATGGTGTTGAAACCCAAAAGTTTGGAATGCAACTCCAGAAATATTAAAGGATGTCACTAGAGACTTCGCGTCAACAGAAATCCGGCAGAGGAACTTGACAAGCATGATCAGAAGAAGCCATCAGAGACATGAACAAGACTTGAAGAGTTAGACGACCTTGAAGATTTATTGACCTTTAGAAGACCAAACCTCTGTCATACACTTACATTAGATGCGACGTTTGTGAGCTGTCATTTGTTTGATGTTTTTTTTGACAACCACAAATAAAATCCGTCATTTCAAAACCATTGTTTGCCTTGTGTGTATTCCTCTCTATCTCTCTTATCTCACCCCAAACCCATGGACCCAATAGAGGATGAATGAAGATGAGCTTGTATTTTCTGGATCGATGAGTTAATTGGAGACGGACCAATGGATTCAGAACATGGAGGATCACATGAAGAATAACCCTATAGTCGGAAAGGATAAGACCCAGCATGCTCTTCAGTGCATTGAAAGAGGTGCTGCAACTTGGTGGAGGATGTACCAAACCATCAATGGATGGCAAAGAGTAACCACTTGGAAAGAATTTAAGTTGACTTTGCCAAAGTCTTGGTTTGTGTCCCATGAGTTGAAGCCATATGGAAAGGATATGAGGAAACCTTGTGCATGCAAGATTTGTGGGGAAATAGGGCACACGCATAAAGAACACAAGGATGAATGCCCTAATTGTGAAGGAAGTCACCCAGTTGAAGAATGCCCAACTAGGCAGATTACTTGTTTCTTGTGTGAAGGAACTACCCACTATCCTACTCAATGTCACATTTACCCCATGGTACGAAGAACCGTACAACAGAAGAAATAAGTAAAGAAAGGAGCCCTTATGGAAATTTTAAAAGAACCCGTGATGAAGGAAGATGTGGAGGACACACCTAAAGAGGACCCGATTAAACCCTGCACTAAGTCTTGCTATTCATGTGGAGAAGAAGGACACATCTCCCAGAATTGTATGAATGGGGATCTAGTAGAATTACCGACAGAGGAAGTAGAATATGACCCACAGGAAATAGAAGCCCTGATTGGAATGGAAAAGTCCAGGAAGAGAAACCGATTGGATCCCAGGAGGGACCTGAGTCATATCACCTGTTACAGGTGCAAGGAGTCAGGGCACTACCTCAACAGTTGCCCAAAAAGGAAACCTCGAGACTTGTCAGAAGTAATAAGTTTTCGTTGTAATAGAGCAGGGCACTTTGCCAGAGGATGCCCCAAGGAGAAAGGGACTTGTGCTAGATAGTTGAGTTTGCAACAAAAGAAATGGAGTAGTAGAAGTGCGAACATTTTCTTTTGTATTGAGGTGTTGAGTTGAGACATGTAATGGAAAAGCGAGAGATTGTAATCATTTGAGAATGAATAAAGTTAGCATCATTGGTACTGATATGGATTTTATGAGTTGTTACTCTATGAAGAAGAATTTTGGCCATTTCGAGGATATGAGAAATATGGTCTATGGATAAATTTGTGCATTTCAAGGGTGGTAGTACCCTGAAAGAACCCTTGACCCCTGGAAAAGATAAGGATACTCCACTGAGTGGATTTCGGACAAAATAAATACGAGTTTTGTCTCGATATGTGTGATACCCCAAGAGTATGTGGGATGAAGTTGGAGACCGTCAGTTGTTTGGACCAAATGTGATCAATGAGTCAGAAGAGAATGTTAAGTTGATTCGAGATAGACTAAAGGTAGCTCAGTCTAGGCAGAAGAGTTATGAAGACTCAAAAACACAAGGAGGTAGTCTATGAAATTGGAGATAGAGCATGTCTTCGTGTGTCCCCTCTGCGAGGAGTTAAATGATTTGGAGTTAATGGAAAGTTTAGCCCCGAGATTTGTAGGACCATACGGAGTTTTGGAACGTATGGGAGAAGTGGCCAACAAGTTAGAGTCACCCGAAGGACTGTCAGGAGTTCATGATGTGTTTCACGTTTCCCAGTTGAAGAAGTGCCATGCAGATATGGCCAATATTCCCCTGTAAGGACGATTGACCCTGGAAAGGATAATGATGCTCCATGAAGTGGAGTATGGACTTCATAAGTATAAGTTTTTATCTCGGTATGTGGGATATCCCACGAGGAAGAAGAGATAAATTACTATTGGATATAAAGGAGGTATGATGTCGGAAATATGGATCAATTGAAACCCCGTGATGAGTTTGAGTAATCACGTCTTATTTGGTGCCAAAAGAAGGAAGAAGAGACAATACAATGGGATGGATTTAAGAATACTAGGAAGTTGGAGTAATGATCAGTTGCCCGATGATAAGTTCAAGGACTACAAGTGATGAGATGGGCCATAACCCACAGGCCCCAAGACCTGCCAAGAGGCAAGCTCACTCTTGTTGAAGGAAAAACCCTGGAAGGAGTTACGACTTTATCAACCGACAATCTTATAGGAGTTACGCAAAACCTGAGGGTTGTGAAGGAACGATAGATGTTTGTTTGGCTTGCAGAATCAATGGATTTTTCCGAACCCAGTTCGTCGACAAGAGAAATTCTGCAATGCTTGTGAGGATGACCAAGTGTTAGAATGCGAGATTCGCTAAACCGTATACAGGGTAATTATTTGGGTGCGGGATGGATTGATCACCATACCGACTTACTCTTATTATTCGCCTTGCTATATGGGATGGTAAATCTGAGTGACTTACCTATAGTAGAGAGACGACGGTATTAAACCTTATTTGAACCTTAGAATGGTATAGCAATTTTCCCTGGTACAAGGCAGCTTTTGCCAACCATAGGTTATACGGTGAGGTTCAGCCCAGACTCATTTCCTGCAGGAGAAACCATAAACTGTTGACCACCATGAGATATCGATAATTATTTAGTATTGGCGTCAGACCCATCAGCTAAGAAGTCCCAGTCACAGAAGAACCTTACCAAGATGAAAGATAGAAGAATTGAGGAAAAGGTTATGCCACTACCGGAAGAGCCCGGATAAGGAATTATCCTGAAGATCTAAGAAGACCGACACTGTTAACAATATGCATGAAGTATATGAGTTTCGATGGAACCGTAACCATGCTTCTAAGGGTGGTAGCACCCCAGACCCCCTCCTGCGACAATTGATGGATTTTGAGGAGACCCCCAAACCCTAACCTTTTTCTTGCTAGCCTCTCCGAATCTCGAGGACGAGATCCATTTTAAAGGTGGTAGGTTTGTAACATCCCAAAATTCTAAATTTTGGAATGTTATAATAAATAGATTGATTGATTGATTGTTTGATTGTTGTGTGATTGATTGAGTGAAATTCATAACTTTTTGAAAGTTAACTGAGAGGGAATAAAAGGACTTTCCCAAACTTTCATTTTTTGCATTTATGATCTCCGTGAATTCAAATTCTTTTCACCACAAAACCCTAGAGAGAAGATAACATGACTTTTTCCATTTATTTAAATGAAAAGGGCTGTTTAAAATATTTGAATTTCATTTGAAAATATTTCTAGTTCTGAAACTTTAAGCAACTCAATGATTTTCATGAGAGAAGATAAAATGACTTCTTCGAAACATATGAAATATGAGTTGGGAGTTTCAAAGAAACTCAAATTTAAAATCCATTTGAAATAATTATTTTTCAATTTGGGTTATTTGAGTTTTATTCAAATTATTTTTCTCCAAAAGTAAAATACATGGAAAATAGGGTAACATGATTCCCTACAATAGAAAATTGGAGAAAATTTAATTTGAAATCATTTTGGTATTTTTAAAATGATTTTTATTGGATTTTATTAGGGCAGTAGCACTCTTTGAATTATCTGAATTTGTGTAGATTTTATTTGGCATTATAAAAATGTTCATGTCGTAGAAAATCTTTTTCTGAAAATTTTGATATATTATATGCCTATATAATATATTTGTTTTATTCTGTTTTTATTTGTCTGAAAAAATGTTTTATTTAAAAAAAACTCTTCGGACCGACTGGGCCGAAGCCCAGCCGGCCCAGCGCCGCGCCGGCCCACCCCGGGTCGTCCCCAATCTCCAGCTGGAGACCCGCCTGACCACATCGCCGGAGGCCGCCTCGCCCACGACTCCGCCGCCGCCTCCGTTTGCCCCTCCTCCACGCCTCCCCTCCCCTTATAAAGTCG